>NC_056743.1:839180809-839224058 GCF_019279795.1 Protopterus annectens
AGGAAACAGAAAGGAAAACGGAAGCACAACAAATAGTAGGAAGCTACCAGGGAGTACTAGCAGAGCTAGCAGGTGAAAACAATCAGAATCAGGCAATTATACAGGCAGTACACTAGCCCAGCCCAGCCTAGCACTTAAAACTCTGCCAACAACAGTCCATTATGTTGCTCACAACAGACACTGCAATAAGCTAATAGAAGTGAAAACGGAAAAAGCTTTACTGAGACAAAGAAATGTTAGGGGCTGCCATTGCTGTTATAAGGCAACATATGCAACATGCTGAGGGTGGTGACAATGGAAATGCTGCTGGACAACCCACAGTGAGGAGACAGAGAAGAGTGTGCAGGCCCAGGGTAACCTACCAGGTGCTACATGAGCTGGAGATAGTGGAGCACTATAGAGTGGACAGAGACCTCCTGCAGCAAATTGTTGATCTGTGCAGGCCACGCCTCACACACAGAACCAACAGAGGGGAACCCATCCCAGTGGAAACCAAGGTATGTGTTGGCCTAAGAATACTAGCAACAGGTACCTTCCAGAGACCAACTGGTGATATGATGGGGATATCACAGGCATCAGCATCCAGGGTACTACACCAGTTTCTGGATGCCATGTCAGCACATGTCGGTGATCATGTATATTTTCCCAATTCCCATGAGGTATTGGCCAGCAATATGCGTATCTTCCAGCAAATAGTGGAATACCCTGAGGTAGTGGGTGCAATAGACTGCACGCACATACGCATCAAATCACAAGCCGGTGAGCAGAGTAGGATCTACTTTAACTGCAAGGGCTTCCCCTCCATCAACTGCCAGGTCGTGTGTGATGCCCAGGGCATAATACTGAATGTGTGTGCAGGCTGCCCTGGAAGCTACCATGATTCCCATATCTGGCATCTGATGCAGCTGTACCAGACATTTGCCAATGGGGCATCCCACATGGTCACCTAGTGGGGGATGCTGGCTATGCACTGGAGCCGTGGCTGATGACACCCATCAGAAACGCACACACACCTGAACAGGAATGCCATAATGAGTCACACGCACAAACACGTAATGTAATAGAGCGTGTGTTTGGGCTGCTCAAGTCACGGTTCCGGTGCCTGGACACATCTGGTGGAGCCTTGCAGTACTCACCAACTACATGTGCCCAAATTGTCATGGTATGTGCTATGCTACATAATATGATCCCGCGAAAACAGCTGCAGCAGGACCAGCATAGGCCTTGGCCAAACAGCCCCCCCCACCATTGCCAAGGCCATCACAGGCAGAGCATGACTCAGAGGAGGAACAACATGAGCCTGTCCCAGTAGGCAGAAGGAGGCGTGCCCAGTATGCTTTGGCCTTGGCAAAGAGGCAATGCATAGCACCTACACTGGCTCTGTAGGAACTCTGGAAATGATACCCCTCTCCGACTCACACATAAAGTAAAAGGAATGCCTAAGTTGACACTACCTGCTTCCAAATATGTGCAGGGAGTGTAGTATGTGCATCCGACATAGGCAGCCCTGCAGCACCACCTAAGGCATGAATGCCATGTGTTAGGCAATATAAAGCAGTGCTGAGCGGCAATTACCGCCATGTAGTATATGCAAACAAAATCGCACACACCAATTAGCACAACTGTGGTCAATGTTCAGTAATATCGGGCAACGTCCAGCAATATTGGTGAATATTGAGCAATGTTGGACAAGCCTGGTCTAAGTATGGCATAGCTGAACAAAAGCCAACATGCTCATATTTGCTTAACAGGCCCTTAAGCAGTCTGGTCTGCTCAGCATGAAAAGATAAAGCAGTGATGGGCCTCGAACCCAGGATACTGTGCATTATAGTCAAAGTACTGAACCACTAAGCCATGACAGTATTGCAGTGGTCCACCTGTATGATGGAATGTTGATAAGTCTATGCAAAGTATTCCATGGAAACCCTGCAGGCACAGCATAATCATTGTTGAGTTATGACACAAAGGTGCGTCCTACAATGAGAACATAACCTGACTTTCAACACACACAGTATAAATGTTAATATTGGTCATGTTCGCACACATCAGCAAATGTAGTGGACCTCAGATAGCAACATGCTGAAGGGTCACACTGGGCATGCTCACACACTTAAATAAATGAGACAAATGTCAGGCAGCAAAACATGGAATGTCAGAACTGGGCATGCTCACACACTTAGGCCATGTCTGAGTACAGCAGTGGGCCACGCATATCTGGCAGTTGCATGTGTTAACCCAGGAGCCTGTCACTGTACAGCAATCCACCCTGTGCACACAGTTATATGACAACAGACACATCTATAATATAGTGGAACCCTGTCATAATCAAATATGTTCTGCAGATACTGAAGTTCTTCATGGAAACTGGTAAAGCAAAGATGATAAAGACCTGCAAACAGTATCAGCAATAAACATTGTGCATCTTGAACATTAGCATAGGTTCAGAGGTCAATACTAGGCTTTCTGCCCTAGGGCATGTACAAGCCTAGCCAGAGTGTGTTTGGCATTCGCAACCCTGTCAGATTACTACACTGTGTGTGTGAATAGTAGGTCACACAAGATAGCCGATGTACATTTATGCTAGTGTGCCTCTGTCGAGCAGGGACACAGAAGATATCCCAGGGGTGAATATACAATCACCCATACAGTCGTCAAGATGTCTCCAGTAGGTGGTCAGTGGGTGGCTCTGCCTATGTGAAACTGGGATTACATTCTGTAGTGAGTGCAGCCTCTGCGATAAGAATCTGTCCCTCCATAATGCCCTATTAACATCTGTGCTGAGGTATACGTCCCTGCAGTGTGTAGCTCCAAGGGAGTTGGATATCCTGAGGTGGAGCATGTCCAGTAATTCTTGTTTGGGTATAGCTGTAAACAACAGGCACACATCATATCAGAGTAGGTGGTAAGCGACTGAGTAGAGCTGGAGTTACTGCATCTGAACTATGCAGGGCATCTGTGTGAGTCTCTAGATCTGCTTGGTGAGGACCGTCCGTGGCCAGTACAGTTGCTGCAGGTGTCAGGTAAGGTACACCCCAAATGTGGCATTGTAACCAAGCATGGATGTGATGAGTATAGGGGCACAATGACCTCACTTGATCTAGATGTGAAACCATATGGGATAAGGTGGCACACATAGAAGGTGTGTCCAACCACTTTGGCAACGTGAATGTTAAAGACGACAGTACGAACAAGTGATGTCCCCAAACCCCTAACAACTCCTACCGTATGTAATGGAGTACTACCTATGTGGCAATGTGTGGGCATGTTGTTACTCCCAAAGGGGATGACTATGCAACTAATGGCATTTAGCTGTAGGCCATGACTCAGGCACCAGTCATCCATCTCTGTGAGACCCTGATTGAGTATGCATGTGGCAGCTGGAGAGTTGATTATGGCACCCAGTTTGCAGTCAAGTGCAAACATGTTCAGCCATATTCTCCCTGTGATAGCCTGTACATAAGACAAATATATACTGAACAAGAGAGATCCCAGGACCAAGCTGTGTGGGATGCCATGTGTAACTGGTGTATAGTCAGACGTGGCACCTGCAATTCTGACCATGTGGGTGCTATCCCTGATCTAGGTATCAATCCATTGTGTGAGATATGTGTCCAAATTGACGCTGGTGAGCCTATGCATAATGGCCCAGTGGGTTATTGTGTTGAATGGTTTTGCAAGGTTCAGGTAGGCTGTGTGGACAGCCGTCCCTATGTCAATGGACCTGTTAGCCATTTAAAGAATACCTACAGGTTCAAGAGGCATGATCTGCCCACAACAATGCTGAAATGTGTAGGACACAGTGTCTGCAGGTTCCCGATGTCTATATGTAGGAGTCCTATGACAATATGCTCCATAGCTTTGCAGAACAGGCTACATAGGCTTATAGGGAAATATTGTTTGTGGTCCATTGTGGCACTAACTCTGTGGAGCAGGACCACTGTTGCAGTATGCTAATCCTTGGGTACATATCCTGTGTTAACTCCGATATTGAACAGTGCTGTAATGTGAGGGTTGCGTTTGTCATGATGCTCGTGTATGATGCATGCTGGGACACCATCTGGTCACATTGATACTGTGATGTACACTGTGGGGAGGGCAGCACTCACCTGTTACTGTGTGATGTCAGGGAGGTTATAGTCTGTTGGGATGGATAGTTTCTCCTTAGGGGAGATGGGTGGGAGACATCTGCTCTGAACCTGTTTGCCAGGATGTAGGCAATGCCAGTGGGTTCAGGGTAGGTTTAGTTAGTATGCAGTAACTCACAGCATATCAGTGAGTGTCCACCCAGGTTCCTGACATAACTGAAGAAAACCATGTAATAGTCCTACTTGTCAGTTGCAATTGTCTGGTAGAAGCGGCCCTTAGAAAAGTCCATGAGTGATTGTAGCTGTCTGCTAGTACAGATCACAGATGCCTTCCCATCTGGGATTGTGCTCTATCATGTAGTAGCGTCCTCCTGACATTGTACAGCTTATTAATGGCTGGGGTCTACCAGACAGGTCCCCTGCCATTGTAGTAGTGGGTTGTGTTGTTATTTGGGATAGCACAATCCATGCAGTCCACTAGGTGTCCATAGGATGTGTATGTAAAGGATGCAGCAGTGTGAGCCGTATATGCCACTGTCTTAGGATCTCTGAAGGATACCACCTTGCTTTGGTGAAGTGAGATGTTGGCTCATGAGAAGTTCATCAAGAATACCCAGGATGTGGGTGTGTGGAGGGCATATGTATGTCCTGTGCGATACATGTATGTTCTGACCTTACCAATGAGGGGTATATCGCTGGTGTGGAACATAGAGTCCCCATGTTGGTGATGAGCACGTCCAATATGTATTCCCCCTTGTGGCTGTGCTGACTGGTTGTGCCAAAGCATATGAGTCCACAAATTGTAGTGACTGTTGGGTGAGGTTGTTGGGGCTTGAGTAGTATCCCCAGTCAATATGTGTGTATATGAAGTCACACAATATAATAGTGTCTGTGGAGACCTTCATATTCTGCATAGTTCCCACAAAAGCTGAGTGTGGTTCCTGAGTTTGGGAGTGTGTTCTGTAGCAGGCAACAAACTGAAAGGCAGTATTGCACAATGGTAGTTGTATATGTCTGGTTTGTGATGCTTTGTGCAGTGCTACTAACCTGGAGGTGTGTGTATCTGTGATGTATATGGATACTCCCACTAATTGTGTTGTCTGTTCCAAGTCTTGTTGTCAGACAGCATGGTATGAAACATACCCTGGTAGTGCTGGTGTGCATAAGTGAGCCTGAACCAGGTGTCTGTCAGTGCACAGATATTGCTCTCCTCCATACTGAGGAGAGTCCTGAGTGGCCACAATATGAGGTTAACACAACTGTTGATGAGCAGCATTACCCTTAGTTTCATTTAACCTGTAATGTCTATGGAGGTGGGTTTGTCTTCTGAGCCCTGCTTAAAAAAGGCACTCTGGTGGTAGCAAGAGCCTTAGCCAGCATACCAAAGTCCAAGGGTGACAGGTGCAAGCTGTCCATTGTGAAGCTACGTGGCATGTTGAGCATGTCACCATACGCTGACAGACACTGTATCCCCAATGAATGAAACAAATTTGTTAGCCAACTGTTAAATGTGATATGTGTGTCCGTATACTGTGACATCATAATTGGTGGGTGTAAGATGCTAGACAAGGTCAGGGTCATACTGGCCTGGGCTACATGATCAGAGTGTACCTCCATGTATCATGTCATGTGGTCCAGGGAGTAACGTTTGAGGTTACACACACCAGCATAGACAATGATGGTGCCAGTCTTGTACTTGCTATGGAGTGACCTGACTGCCTGTGTTATGCAGCAGATCCTGGCACCCAAAAGACAGCCCAAAGTGACTATTCCCTTGACAGGGCTGGTGAGTGGTACATCAGTGTGTCTGAACATAAGTGTTGCCTATTGCAAGTGTATTAGGTGTGTTGTATAGCCTGAAGGGCAGTGACTGTGTGGCACACTGACATTGTGAACTTTGTGATATGTGAGTATTGTAGTGGGGTAGCAGGTGTGTGTGTGTCTGCTTTGGAGGTCTCTGCTGCTTAGGTAGAGTACATTTACAGCATCAAAGTATGTCAATGTGTGCAAATGTGGTTTGAGTGCTGTTGCTAGAGGATATGTGAGACTGATATGTGGTGTGTGTGGTTACCTTCACCACCTGACAGACTGTGCAAGTCATGGGTCGAGAGAGTTCAGCTCCCTGTATGTCTATATAGGTGCATCTCACACATATATCTGAGTTTGTTGGGAGGAGGAGAGGATTGTCTGTGTACATGAGGCTGATGTGACATTGTGTCAATATCACAATATCCACCAGCTGGACTGAAGAGTACACACAAAACCGACCCCTGGACATGCCCGGATATTATCATGACATACTCTGTAGCCTTAGCACAAAGGATCAGTAGGGTGTTAAGCGTGTAAAAGAGTATAACAGGGATTAGTGCTCATGTTCGTTAGTGTTTTGTAAAGAGGAGCTGAGAAGAAGTCCAGACTGAATCATGGCACCTCCTTCAGCTATGTCATAAATATCAATGTACACCCATATATGTCCTGAGTCAGGGCCAACTGTACTTGAGTGTCAATGCTGACATCATGACAGACAGGCCCATATGTACATACCCATCCCCCACTGACAATAGTCCACATCATCATACCAGGAGATATCACATGTAGAATGGATGAGCAGTTAACCCGACTGCCAAAAGCATGGCAGCAGGTGGAATACATTGATTCCCAATATGTGTCATGCACAAACTACAGAACAAACAGATCATGCACCTGAACAGTCAGCTGAGTGGCACCCCCTACACAGGATGTGGAACCTTTGAATGTGTCATGGCTACATATGGCACTCTCCACAAGTGTTGGTGCACAACACACCATGGAAAGTCAAGTCTAGTACGCCTATGAGGTCTGATCTGCAAGGTCACGGAGTCCATCATGGTCGCAGTCATAAAGAGAGCTATTGGAAGCTGACACACACATAACCCTACCAACTGTGGTATGTTCATGTGCGGATCATGGTTCCCAAACATTCTAGACTGTTTGCAAGGCAGCCACCCAGGACATACATCAATGAACACATCTACACATGTGTCACATAAACTTTGACTAGACCTTTATCAACATCCCAGACACATGTAGTATCCACAAAACCAAGAAGCTGTGTATAAATATGTGTTGACATATGACAGAATGTCAATGTGTCCACAGATAGATCACACAAGGTAAGGATACTGAGGTCATGTTCAAGCTTTTGACACCTGCTGACCCACATGGACCATTCCTGGAATAGCATAAAACAAAGTGTACACACATCACCATGTCCAGTCTGATGATGTCACCATCCTATAAATACAGCAGGAGAAGGAAAACCAGCCAGTAAAGCAAATAGCACGCCGTGTTAATGTGTCTCTTTCCAATATCATAACATAGTTAGGTAGGGGTTTGAATTTTGCAAACTGTGTGTGTGTGTGGGGCGGGGGGGCGTGTATGTGTGCAGTTTCCTTTAAGAGGTGTTCCCTTTTTGGAGACTGGGAAAACTCAGTAAAGGAGGTACATTCCTCTTTGGAAAGTCTGATGATGTCACTATCCTACAAATACTGCAGGAAAAAGGAAACCAGCCAGTAAAGCAAATAGCGCGCCATGTTAGTGCGCAAATAGCACGCCGTGTTAGTGCGTCTCTCTCTAGTATCATAACATAGTTAGGTAGGGGTTTGAATTTGGGGTGTGTGTATGTGTGCAGTTTCCTTTGCGAGGTGTCCCTTTTTGGAGACTGGGAAAACTCAGTAAAGGAGGTACATTCCTCTTTGGAAAGTCTGATGATGTCACCATCTTACAAATACTGCAGGAGAAAAGAAACCAGCCAGTAAAGCAAATAGCGCACCGTGTTAGTGCGTCTCTCTCTAGTATCATAACATAGTTAGGTAGGGGTTTGAATCTTGCAAACTGAGTGTATGTGTGCAGTTTCCTTTGAGAGGTGTTCCCTTTTTGGAGACTGGGAAAACTCAGTAAACGAGGTACATTCCTCTTTGGAAAGTCTGATGATGTCACCATCCTACAAATACTGCAGGAGAAAGGAAACCAGCCAGTAAAGCAAATAGCGCTCCATGTTAGTGCACAAATAGCGCGCCATTTTAGTGCGTCTCTCTCTAGTATCATAACATAGTTAGGTAGGGGTTTGAATTCTGAAAACAGTGAGTGTGTGTGCTTGTGTGTGTGTGTGTGTGTGTGTGTGTGTGTGTGTGTGTGTGTGTGTGTGTGTGTGTGTGTGTATGTGTGCAATTGTCTTTGAAAGGATTGTCCTTTTTGCAGACGGTGAAAACACACTAAAAGAGGTACATTCCTCTTTGGAAAGTCTGGATGATGTCACCATCCTACAAATACTGCAGGAGAAGAAAAACCAGCCAGTAAAGCAAATAGTGTGCTGTGTTAGTGCGTCTCTCTCTAGTATCATAACATAGTTAGGTAAGGGGTTGATTCCTGCAAACAGTGAGTGTGTGTGTATGTGTGCAATTGTCTTTGAAAGGAGTGCCCTTTTTGGAGACTGTGAAAGCACACTTAAAGAGGTACATTCCTCTTTGGAAAGTCTGATGATGTCACCATCCTACAAATACAACAGGAGAAGAGAAACTAGCCAATCAAGCAAATAGCGTGCCGTGTTAATGCATCACTCCCTAATATCATAACATAGTTAGGAAGGGGTTTGAATCCTGCAAACAGTGTGTGTGTGTGTGTGTGTGTGTGTGTGTGTGTGTGGGGGGGGGTGTATGTGTGCAACTGTCTTTGAAAGGAGTGCCCTTTTTGGAGACTGTGAAAACACACTAAAAGAGGTACATTCCTCATTGCACAGTCTGATGATGTCACCATCCTACAAATACTGTAGGAGAAGGGAAACCAGCCAGTAAAGCAAATAACACGCCGTGTTAGTGTGCAAATAGCGCACCGTGTTAGTGCGTCTCTCTCTAGTATCATAACATAGTTAGGTAGGGGTTTGAATTCTGCAAACAGTGAGTGTGTGTGCAATTGTCTTTGAAAGGAGTGCCCATTTTGGAGACTGTGAAAACACACTGAAAGAGGTACATTCCTCTTTGGAAAGTCTGATGATGTCACCATCCTACAAATACAGCAGGAGAAGGGAAACCAGCCAGTAAAGCAAATAACACGCCATGTTAACGCGTCACTCTCTAGTATCATAACATAGTTAGGAAGGGGTTTAAATCCTCCAAACAGTGAGTGTGTGTGTGTATATGTGTGCAATTGTCTTTGACAAGAATGCCCTTTTTGGAGACTGTGAAAACATACTAAAAGAGGTACATTCCTCTTTGGAAAGTCTGATGATGACACCATCCTACAAACACTGCAGGAGAATGGAAACCGGCCAGTAAAGCAAATAGCATGCCGTGTTAGTGCGTCTCTCTCTCTCTAATATCATAACATGGTTAGGTAGGGGTTTGAATTCTGCAAACAGTGCGTGTGTGTGTATGTGTGTATGTGTGCAATTGTCTTTGAAAGGAGTGTCCTTTTTGGAGACTGTGAAAACACACTAAAAGAGGTACATTCCTCTTTGGAAAGTCTGATGATGTCACCATCCTACAAATACTGCAGGAGAAGAGAAACAAGCCAGTAAAGCAAATAGCGTGTTGTGTTAGTGTGTCTCTCTCTCTTACCGTAACATAGTTAGGTAGTGATTTGAATCCTGCAAACAGTGAGTGTGTGTATGTGTTCAATTGTCTTTGAAAGGGGTGCCCTTTTTGGAGACTGTGAAAACGCACTGAAAGAGGTACATTCCTCTTTGGAAAGTCTGATGATGTCACCATCCTACAAATACTGCAGGAGAAAAATGACCAGCGATTAAAGCAAATAGCGTGCCGTGTTAGTGCATCTCTCTTTAGTATCATAACATAGTTAGGTAGGGGTTTGAATCCGGCAAACAGTGAGTATGTGTGTAATTGTCTTTGAAAAGAGTGCCCTTTTTGGAGACTGTGAAAACACACTAAAAGAGGTACATTCTTCTTTGGAAAGTCTAATGATGTCACCATCCTTCAAATACTGCAGGAGAAGGGAAAACAGTCAGTAAAGCAAATAGCACACTGTGTTAATGTGTCTCTCTCTAGTATCATAACATAGTTAGGTAGGGGATTGAATCCTGCAAATGCTGACTGTTTGTGTGTCACTGTTGGTCAACGCGGTGTGGGTTTTGCTTATACTATGGTATGACATAGTATGATGCCAACAGTAAATGCATTGCAGACATCAGGTATCTGTGTGGCAAATATATATGTGTACATGTCCTCTCAATCAGTATATAGGTGTGAAGCCTGCATACTACATGAATACATTTATTTCCATTGACCAGTTGTGCTGCTGCTTCTCAGATCATAGGTCACATATGTATGTATGTGACACGGACGTCCACTGTCATTTTCTGTGGCCAAGGTCATCTGTGGCACACACACCCATGACAGTTACTTAAGAGTAGTGTGAGTGAGGGTATATGCCTGGGGTATATGTCAGACATGGTCATACACAACAAAGTCTGCCAAGAATGGACAGTCTTTATAGGTGTATGACTGCCTTGTGGATATGCATTCAGGCCTTTAATGTCTTATGTGATACATCTTGGGATTCCACAATACCTATGGATATGTGGATACCAAAGGACACATGACATAACATGGTTCTGTATGTGCACAATGGTACCCGACATACATGTTGAGGGCTACCACCTGGGTGGTACTGATGGGATAGTATGTTTAGTACATGAGGATGACTATGCCATAGTCGGCATACTGCTATACAGCATGTATCACACAACAGGTATCTGTCGTTATGATACCCTTCTGTAGGATATGCGTCTCATCCAGGGAATGCATTGTAGGCCAATCCATGCATTCTCAGATTTGGATGGACACATCCCTAGTGTGTCTGCATGTACCTAAGGGGGCTATATGACACACAGGTGTGGTCACAGTAATGGGTGGTGGTCATCACCACTGGTTAGTGTTATAGTGTAGCACCGGAAGGCTCCAATTGATACTGGGTTCCCTACTACTGTGTGTCATTTGTCAGGGCATCATCCAATGATTACTTATAGTCATGCTGTTGAGGTTGTGTATACTACCAGACCGCAAATCATTGACTGATATTAACGGTACCACCCGCAGCATAGTGTCAACCCATGTCATACACGCGTCTACCCATGTTATTACATAACTGTAGTAGAATGCATACTGGTCATTGAAAGATGCAATGAGATGTTAACAATGTGTACAACAGGGTATGTCACACGTCCCATGTGTCCACTATGCACGTACATCCAGACAGTGCGCACCCACCATGTTCACAGATGTACACTTGCTAATCTGTACTGCACACATCACACATGTACTGTGCACTCACTAACACATGCTGGCAACACATCACACATCAGCCAAGTGGCACATGGGTGGATAATACATACTCAGACCTAACAGTGGTGTAAACAATGCTACATTGACAATCAGAGCTTTGATGCATAATGACTGCTCAGATATACCTACAAGGATGTAGTTGCACTTCCTTGTTGACAACTTGCTATTATTGCTACACTGCTATAGTGTCATCCTGTGCATCAGCACCATGCTAGCCTGTCCCTCCATTGATAATGCAGATGACAGGAGGTGGGACAGGTATCATCATATGCACAGGGTGTTTTGTTGTTTGCCAGAGCCTGACATTGACCCATTCAATTGACATGTCTGTGTGTGTGTGTGTGTGTGTGTGTGTGTGTGTGTGTGTGTGTGTGTGTGTGTGTGTGTGTGTGTGTGTGTGTGTGGGACAACAGTATAGCATGGACCAATGTTGATGTAATGTGTGTGTGTGCATGTGTGAGCCCTAGTTGTTTGGTTAATGTGTGCGTGTCTGCATGCACACAGCTCCACCATGTGGCTGCCATATACGGTGGTTTGTGGGACAGCCACAGACTGTACTTGCTTGGCTGTACAGATCACTGTCTCCGGCCATGGACACAGTACCTGTGCCTGGCAGGGGTGTTATGGACAGTATCGGGTACCAACCCTGACTGGGTACTGTCATCAGAGGAAGAGGTATGATGACTGGACCCATGTCCCTGCTGGGACTGGCCAGATCCACGTGCACGTGGTCTACTGGGACGGACAATGGACAGGACAGCCCCAGCATTGCTGGGGCTGGTACTGCCACTACGGGAGCAGTTGTGAACTGTGGGCTGTCCGCGACCACTGCCAGCTGTTGCTGGCATGCGTCCGCATCAACATCGCAACCATCCCGCACGGTCCTGGCTCGGGGAAGACATGTTGTGGAGGGCATCTATTGTCTCCCCCCAACGTCTATCAGTGACCTCGGTGTACATCCAGATGGCACCGGCAAGGTCACGGATGCTGTCACTGATAGCAGTGTAATGTGCCCTCTGCGCCCTAAGTTCCTGCCTGGTGTACCGTTCCATACATGCCTGAGCCTGCATTACAGCACAGAACATAGTGGTCATCGTAAGACCTGTGAGGGCACACCTACCAGGGGCAATACGTCCAGTGGTGCTCCCCCGAGAACCCCTGGACCTCCGCCTATGTGGTACTGTTCCGGGTCTACGGCTATGGCTGCTGTGAGGGGATGCATGTGCCATGGGTACCACACTCTCCTGGTCAATGCCAACTGTATGATATCCCTCCCCTATGGCCATTGGTGGTGAGGGATGTAATTGCAGTATGAGTGTGCGCATAGATGGGGTTGAATGCTGTGTACTGTCGATTGGCGGACCAACAACAGACCCTGTCAAATCTCCCTGTGCCAAAATACATGTGCCATCATCACCACTATCCATGGTAGTGGCTTCAGATCGCCTGCTGCTTTTGCCAACCCCTACCTCAGCACCTGTGAGAGGAAGACAGGAAACACACGTTATGGTCTGCACATGCACACATGCACACATGCACGCATGAACACATGCACACATGCACACAGGAACACATGCACACAGGAACATAGGAACACATGCACACTCCTCACTACAGCAGATGCACACACACAACAGGAATCCAAATCATACTCAATACTGGTTGAAGGTGGGTGACAGTATCACAAGGCAAACAGTCATGTCACACGTGTCAGCATGCAGAATAAGTGTTGATCAAGTCCATGCAGTGCGAGTGAAGACAGCCATAGTTAATGACAGTGTACATGGTTGTGGTGCATGTGTGTACATGTTCAGTGATTGCCTACACCCTGGAACACAATGTGTACAAGGACACAACATTTCTGTGCAAGTATTATAAGTTCTGCAATGTCCTGTGCACCATCACACAGAGGTATACATACCATGGCTGCATGCATTATCTGTGTGTCAAATGGATTTCCATGTCTGATTGCAGTGTCTGTGTCTGTAGCAGATAATTGTGGATACAGATGTAGCACATGCATGCTATGTACACACACGGGATGAGTGGTGCATGTATACGTGATGGGATACCAATCCTGGACATGGCCATTGTAACAGTATGGGGTGTAGTACCATTAGCCATCATCATCATGCATCATGTGGTCACTCAAGGCCACTAAAATGTGCTAGACCACCGCCCAGCATGCTGTACCTGAACCACAGTGCAGTGGCTGTCCACAAATACACAGCCATGTTGCACAAGGGTGTGTGAGGTGCCCAACAGGGAGCATCGCCTAACATGGCTGTGTTATGTGTTGAGGAGTGTTGCACAGCCCCATGCTAGGCCCCTACCCCTCAGGTATATAATGTGTGGTTGACATGTGGGGTACTGAAGTGTGACCTGGCAGCGGGAGTCCGGTTACACTATGTGTAGCATGTTGAGGTTTACTGCGTATGACAAACATGTTATGTTGTGTACATGTGTGCCAACTATGCCTATCCAATGTGCAGTACAGTGTTGCCACATTTGTGTCTGATGCTCTGTGCATTGCATGTGATTGAGGCAGCTACTGACATTACTGAGATGTTTCACGTCTCACAGTAAACATGCACAGCATGCATTATGTGTAGGTGTGTTATGTGTACATGGCCTACACCTCACCTATGACATGCACAGTTCAATACCAAGTTTAAAGTGTTAACACACTCTCCAGCATGTAACGTCTGCCCTGCTGTCTCACCAGAGGGACCTGCAAGAATATGACACAGTTTGTCAGTGGCCGCAACTGTGGCATTGCTACTGTGAGTGTGCTAAACTACAGTAGATCAACAGGCATAGGTGTACAGATACTATTGAAATTATCAGTATTGCACACAATAGGCAGCACAACTGCTAAACACAGTACACATCTCACACATGCATAATCTAATAATACAGGTAACAGTAGTCTACAGCTAGGGAATGTTACCTGCACGCTCCATGTCACCATGGTGGGTGTCACTGGCCTCCATGATGACACATGTGTGATATGGTTGCTGCTGTAAGCCAGGAGCCACCACACTTAGCAGCAGTTCCTCCACTCTGGTGAGGGGGGATGTATGGCCACCCCACCACCTGTGGCAAACTGTTGTCTGTGGATATCAGACGCACACCGCCGGACATGTCTAATTAAATCACTGCAGAGATGGCATACCTGCTCATATGTCCAGTTATGCATGCCTATGTCATTTACCCAACGAGCAAGTTCTTGCCACAGTGCAGTACGCTCCTGCTGGTGCTGGCTGGCCCTGGAAAACAGCAGGGTATAGTGCTGAACCAGGCTGTGGTGGATTTCCTGTTCCTCTGCGGCTGTGTAGCAGGGATACCTGTTGATGTTTTTTTTTTTTTTATTTGTTTAGGTTGGTTTCTTCCACTGCCTCTGTTTTTTTATTGTTTTGGTTGGTTGGTGCCTCCAACTCTGTCTGTCTGTCTGTTTCTCTTGCTCGCTCTCTCTCTCTCTCCAGTTGCTGCAATGATATTATTGCATGTGTGGACAGCAAGTACAGACTGCTTTTGTAGGTATCTGCACATGTGCATGTGATGGCCTCTGCATGAATTGGTGCCCACCATTTAGTAATTGAATGCAGCCTGCTGTGTGGTAATTGCAGTTCTCATTGTGATTTCAGGACACTGCTATAAAATGATAGGTTAGGTAGGCGTAGGCCTTTCAGTTTTGCAAGGTGGGGACCATGCTTCTTTGCTGTTGACACTGTTGTGTCAGTCAGAAGGTTGGTATATGTCTCCCATCTGGAGCTGGGTTGTAGCCAGTGAAATGCATGTTGTACTGAAACCTGACTGTTGCTTCTTCCAGTACACTCTTCTCAGTGTGTAAGTTTACTCACACCTCCTAATGCTAACACTGGATACATGGGAGTATGTACTTTCTATTGGAATTAGAGAATTAACTGGCATACAACAGTTGTTATTGCAATGTATTCCTGTGGCTTTCCTATTTTCCCTTTACATTCACTCCTTGCAATGCATGTTATATTTCTTTATTGCAATGTATTCATATGGCTTTCCTATTTTCCCTTTACATTCACTCCTTGTAATGCATGTCATATTTCTTTATTGCAATGTATTCCTATGGCTTTCCTATTTTCCCTTTACATGAACTCCTTATAATGCATGTCATATTTCTTTATTGCAATGTATTCCTTTGGCTTTCCTATTTTCCCTTTACATGCACTCCTTGTAATGCATGTTATATTTCTTTCAGCACCAAGTTATTGTATATCTGCTGGGGCTTAGTGGTACATCATGCAGACTGGTGAGTCCAAGGTTTGAGACTGACAAGGGTATTTTATTTTGCTGCTGAGCAATACAAGGGCCTTGCCATACAGAGTGACAAAGGCACTTTTAAGCAGTTGTAAGCGGGTTTGCGTGATGCTTAGCGATGCTAAGCAACACTTAACTTAGCTTATTGTATTTTAGCAATACTAAGCTAAGCTTAGCTGAGCTTATTTAATGTTAGCAATAGTAAGCTAAGCTTGGCGTAGCTTATAATATCTTAGCAATGCTAAGCTAGGCACACACATGCGCACACTGGTGCAAACCCGCTTACTACTGTTTACAAGTGCTCACTCCCGCTAACCCCCACCCTCATGTCTTTGACAGAATAGTAAATGGGGAGATAGGAATGTGGTGATATAGGGTGCTCAAAGAGGGGAAGACAGTAGGGAAACTAGCTTGTGATGTACACGGGTGCAGAGAAGGTCCATAGCTGCCCATTTCTTTACCAGCAACAGCTGTGCATATGCAGTACATTAGGTGGGACATTTGAAACCTTCCACCCCTGAGAGAGTGGTGAGGACATCTAAGTATGTTGTACTACCAATTATGAATATCAGGCACATGCACTGTTTGTGAACTGCTATACTGTCATTAGTACATTACTCACATCTGAACAGTTTGTGGTTTGTGTTGGCATTAGCACAGTCTGCTCAGGACGACTGGACATATTTCTGTACTGTGTATGCCTACCTACACCCTTGGTTGTGCCTGACTACATGGGTATATAGTGCCTTTGGGTAGGGGTGCAGAACTGCAGCGTGCATTATTTATTATCATGTGATGTTTATCTTACTGAACATGCAGAGTTGCTGTGTACCTGTAAGTCTATGAAGGCTTGTAGTCTGTCTGAGTAGCTCCCACCTGTGGACATATCCAGATGATAGACAGAGGTCAGCCTAGTATTCTTTGACTATGCACCACAACAGTCTTTTTAGCACCTGAACAATGGCATTGTCACAGGTGGTTGCTAGCAGTACATGGCTACATCCTTTGCTATTTCTGTGTTGTACTTCTACATAAGGGCATGCTCGTGGGATTCATTCCACAGCTATTTTCAGAGTGTGTAACAGCAGACAAGCTGATATGCCTGTGTGTTTCTGACTTTTCCAGGCCTCATATACTCTCACGTATATATTTGAACAGCCTCAGGGAAAGGTACATATAACTGGGATACACCTGTCATATAGTTCAGACATTTTGCAGTTCAGACTTTGGGTGATTCAGAGCATTTCTATGACTACACCTTTTCTGACGTGCAAGCGGTGTCTACTCTTACTTATTGACATTTGTTATTAAGTGAGATTCAACACCTTTCTGCATACTGTTAGTACATTTCACAGGGAGTCAGAGGGGCACAGCTAACATTTGTTGACAAATCAGGGTCATCACTGTAGAGCAGTCACTGTTGGGAGGTCTGGCCTGTGACCTATGCAAATATGACAGTGTTTATCCTGCCCTGATACTGTGTGGGGTTTGTAAGCTGCTACTGTAACCTTATTCCCTACTAGCATGGCTGATTCTCTTTTCACAGTCATGTCATGCAATTCAACAACCCCTGCTGGTTAAGGCCCACAGAACAGGATTTGTGTTATGCCATTCCTATTTTCCCTTTACATTCACTCATGGCAATGCATGATAAATTGCTTTCAGCACTAATCTATTGTATATCTGCTGTGGTGTAGTAGTATTTCATGCAGACTAGTCAGTCCAAGGTCCCGGGTTCGAGACTGGCAATGTTTTTTATTTTGCTGCTGAGCAGTACAAGGGCCTTGTCATACAGAGTGACTAATGCACTTTTAAGCAGTTGTAAGTGGGTTTACGCGGGTTTGCGCAATGCTTAACGATGCTTAGCTAAGCGCACACAAGCTCACACTCGCACACCCCCACTAACTACTGCTTAAAAGTGCTTACTCCCTCTAACCCCCACGCTAATTTCTTTTAAAGAAAAGAAAATGGGGACATAGGAAAGTGGTGAAAAAGGGGGCACAGAGAGGGATAGACAGTAGTAAAACAAGCTCGGGAAGTGCAGGAAGGGTATAGGGAAGGCCCATAGCTGCCCATTTCTTTAACAGCAACAGCTGTGCATATGTTGAAAATTTGGAGTGAGTTTTGAGACCTTCCACCCCTGAGAGAGGGGTGAGGATAACATAGTTTGTTGCACTGCCAATTAGAATTAAAAGTGTACATGTCCTATGGACATGTTTGCAAAATGGGAAGCTATGTATGGGGTGTACTATTTTTTCGGGTACAGATTGCCCTGTTTTTTTTTTTTTTTTTTTTCAGGTGAGAGTGGTAAGTGAGGTAGGGGAAATAGGTATATTTGGGGAGGTAGGTTGGGGAGGTAAACAAACAAGACAAACAAGACGCATACAGGGGCGGAATTTGACACATGGGTGGGTGAACACAATTGAGGGGGAAGGTTGTTTGGAAATCGCAAGCCCATGAGCCCACAGATGGTAACAGTGGAACTGAGATCCCCACCCATGGGCAGTCACCACTGCACCTTCACAGCCCCGGGGGTGGCTGTGCTGGGGGCTGAGTAAGATGGGTAGGCTCACCCGTGAGATGCTCCACTCTCGCCTCAAGCTGGTGTAGGGGATCAGCGACTGAATGCTGGATCTCCCTATGCACCACAACCCGGACCCTTCGAAGGGTGACGGGTGGCCCTTCTCTGCCCATGCTTGCACAGGGGGGATGAGCCCCATCCTCTGCAGTGCTTCCACCCAAAGGTGGCACAGGACCAATGGAGGAGGGGAGTCCGGGCTGGGCACCAGAGCCACTGGTGCCAGGTGCACTCACCAACTGAGGAGGGACAGGTGGGTCCGCTGGGACTGGCCTTCCCATACGTTCTGTGATTAGGTGTATTTCATTACAACATAAACAACAGCATTCCAGATTAGTTGTAACAGCATGCAGTAATATTCCCATTAACCCAACACACCACAGTTCCAACAGGTGAACTGCAAACATAACACATGCATATATTAAACAACAGTGGTTATTCCAACTGCATGCAGGGATGATTGATAGCAGCAGGCCACCATGAACACGGTGTTTGAACAGGGCACATGCATCAACATGAGTGCAAATATTTATAGAACAATAGGACATATATCCCAACAAATATTTAAGATTACACATACCCATTGAGGTGTGGAATTGCATTGTTTATGCACAAACAGTAGGGTGTAGAATAAACTTCCGTTAACATCTTATAAACACTTTTACTCTACACTACATTCCTAGTGATTGCAGGTGTATATTCTCTACATGTATTATTACACTTGCCACCATGCATTAGGTTGTGTAGTGGGTTTGGCTAGTTCAATCTATATTTGACCTATATCTCACATACTAACTGCCCAGGATGCAGATGTTACTGCTACATATTTCATGGTTGTATTTACATTTCTTTATCTACATATCTGGATGTTTTCATGTGACATTTTCACTTCAAATTGCACAGAACCCTGCATTTATTGAAGCACACTTACATTTCTGGGGAACATATTGGCATGCTACTCGTGTGCCAGATTTACTTATGCATGCCAGCCAGTAACTGACTGATGAGTACTGTATATATACTTCACAGCTACTAGCACTTCCATCACCCACTTTAGATGGGACTGCAGAACTCTGGGTTGCCAGCACTTTCTAACACAGTACTATTTATATAATGCAAGGGTACAACATTTCATACTAAGTGAAACAGACACACTCTGGGTTTTAGACCTTTATTAATGACATTACACACTTTTCCACAGGCTCACTCCATTATTTGTTTTAACGGTATATATGGCAGACATGTTCACAACATATTATACCTTTATTAATAGGTTAGCACACTCTTTTTTCAGGCTCACTCACATATTATTTTATATGACAGTGCCTGCAGAGATATTATTCCAGACATTTGTTACCTTTCTTAATGGGTTACTACACTCTTTTTCTGCCTCTTTAACATTTTTATCTGACAGTACATGCAGCGGACTTATTCAGTCCATTTTATGTCTGTATTATTGGACTACAACACTTTCTTTCATGCTCTCTCCCATATTTTATATAACAATACATGCAGAATAATCACTAACCTGCCTGGCGGTGCATCCTTCGCAGCCTATCAGCATAGGCTTGCTGATTCGTAACTCAGTCACCTGCAGCTGTAAAGTAAATTAAGGGATATTGAGACATTCCTATCCATTATACATACTCCATTTTAAATTCTTACATACTGCATTCCATGGCTACATACTCAGTACTGGGGCATCCCACATCCCACGGGCCTCCTGTATCCACTGGTTCAGGCGGTCCTGCTTTCGTCGCTTCAGGTCTGCATGGTGGTGACGGACCTGCTCACCAGTCCAAGAAATGCCTGTGGCACTGGTGAGGTCATGAGCTAACCGGTTCCAAGCCTCTGCCTTGTACTCCATCCCTTGGAACTGGCCCTGCAGGAGTCTTGCCTCGTGACGGTGGACTAGGAGCCAAACCATGTATTTGGACTCCTCGATGCCCCATCTCTGCACTCGGAAGCACGTTCCCTCTCCGACACCAGACATTCTGACTGCAGATGTGAGCTACAATCAGTTATGGCATGTATTCCTGCCTGTGGGGCTTAAATATGCCACATTTCCCGCACTTTTTTGTGACTGGCCATTTTGTAAAATTCTCGGCTGACTGCAGACCTGCTTAGTAATGGTTAAACTACCATTCCTAAGTTTATGAATGTTAATAGTGGCTGTTTCCCCTATGTTGTCATGGCTTAGTGGTTCTGTACTTTAATTATGATGCAAAGGGTCCTGGGTTCAAACCTTGTCATTCTTTTATTTTAATACTGTCTAGACAGGCTAGGGGGTGTGGCTGTGTTTAAGCAACTTAGCTCTACGTTGCTCCCCTGTGCCCTACGGTGCCCTGGTTGGCACGGTGCGCACGTCCGTGCAAACACATTGCACTGGGTAAAGCGTTTTTAAATGTTGGGCAACACTATTGCGCTGGGTAAAGCACTATTACACTATGGGCAACTCTGTTTAGCTGGGTGAAGTGCTATTAAACTATGAGCACCTCTGTTTAGGTGGATAAAGCGCTATTAAACTATGGGCACCTCTGTTTAGATGGATATAGTGCTATTAAACTATGGGCACCTGTGTTTAGCTGTGTAAAACATTGCTTCACGGCATGCCATTATATATTTGGGTCTTTTCAAAATATATATTTTGTACGCTGATACATTGGCCATGTCACTGCTTTTAATAAAATTTTAATCATGTTTGTCTGGTATTATTTCAAATACTGATTTAAAACATAAATAAGAAAGGGACTAGTGGGACTCGAATCGTGAATGCCTTATTTTTGTGCATACGCTCTACCATTATGCTATTGCTATTTGGATTAATTTGCATAAGTAGTTCTTATATGCTCTTCAATGTCGCAATTGCTAACTGCAGGGGCGGCTCGTGGCATAGGGCTGCCGGACTGCAGCCCCCTCAAAAAAAAATATTTTTTTAAAATTCGCGCATGTGTGTGTGTGTGTGTGTGTGTGAAAATGCCCCAGGTGCTTATGGTGGTGTGGTAGGGAATGCCTCAGGCTTGAACCCTGTACCCTGTATGCAGGTGTTAAAGACTTGAGTTCCCTACCCACCACCATTTGTAAAAAAATTTCAGATTTTTACCTCATATTCGATCTGATCTGTTCCTCATAATATCTGTGGTTTGTAAATGTTGCAATGCTTGATATTTGATGGTGTAGTAGTAGCATTGTTGCCTCACAGCTGCAGGTTCTTGGGTTTGATTCTTGGCTGGGGTTCCTTCTTTGTGGGGTCTGTATCTTCTCCCTGTGTTTGTGTGGGTTTGCTTTTGTGCCCTCCCATGTTACAAAGACATGTCTGCATTATTTCTTCCTGGGCCGAAGTCAGACTGTCCTGATTAAAAAATGTTAAATAAAATTGATAGGCATTTGAATTTCAGACTTAAGGGTTTCTGAATGTTTAATTCCTTGCGTA
Organism: Protopterus annectens; assembly: GCF_019279795.1. NCBI lineage: Eukaryota > Metazoa > Chordata > Ceratodontiformes > Protopteridae > Protopterus > Protopterus annectens. The sequence goes on from NC_056743.1 coordinate 839,202,542, forward strand.
TTTGATGGTGCAGTGGTAGTATTGTTGCCTCACAGCTATAGGTTTTCTGGTTTGATTCTTGGTTGGGGTGGCTTCTGTGTGGAGTCTGCATCTCCTCCATGTGTTTGTGTGGATTTGCTCTGGTGCCCTGCCATTTTACAAAGACGTGTCTGCAGTTGTAATCCCTGATGAAAATTGGTTTTGTTCTGTCCGCAGTAAAATTGACAGGCATTTGAATTTCAGACTTCAGGTTTCTGAATGTTTAATTCCTTGCGTAATTGATGGTGCGGTGGTAGTATTGTTGCCTCACAGCTATAGGTTTTCTGGTTTGATTCTTGGTTGGGGTGGCTTCTGTTTGGAGTCTGCATCTCATGTCTGTGTTTGTGTGGATTTGCTCTGGTGCCCTGCCATTTTACAAAGATGTGTCTGCAGTTTTAATCCCTGCGTCTCTGCTGAAAATTGTTTTTGTTCTGTCCGCAGTAAATTTGACAGGCATTTGAATTTCAGACTTCAGGTTTCTGAATGTTTAACTCCTTGTATAATTGATGGTGCAGTGATAGTATTGTTACCTCACAACTATAGGTTTTCTGGTTTGATTCTTGGTTGGGGTGGCTTCTGTCTGCATCTCCTCCCTGTATTTGTGTGGATTTGCTCTGGTGCCCTGCCATTTTACAAAGACGTGTCTGCAGTATTAATCCCTGCATCTCTGCTGAAAATTGTTTTTGTTCTGTCCGCAGTAAAATTGACAGGCATTTGAATTTCAGACTTCAGGTTTCTGAATGTTTAATTCCTTGCAGATTTGATGGTGCAGTGGTAGTATGGTTGCCTCACAGCTATAGGTTTTCTGGTTTGATTCTTGGTTGGGGTGGCTTCTGTGTGGAGTCTGCATCTCCTCCATGTGTTTGTGTGGATTTGCTCTGGTGCCCTGCCATTTTACAAAGACGTGTCTGCAGTTTTAATCCCTGCTGAAAATTGGTTTTGTTCTGTCCGCAGTAAAATTGACAGGCATTTGAATTTCAGACTTCAGGTTTCTGAATGTTTAATTCCTTGTATAATTGATGGTGCGGTGGTAGTATTGTTGCCTCACAGCTATAGGTTTTCTGGTTTGATTCTTGGTTGGGGTGGCTTCTGTTTGGAGTCTGCATCTCCTGCCTGTGTTTGTGTGGATTTGCTCTGGTGCCCTGCCATTTTACAAAGATGTGTCTGCAGTTTTAATCCCTGCGTCTCTGCTGAAAATTGTTTTTGTTCTGTCCGCAGTAAAATTGACTTCAGGTTTCTGAATGTTTAATTCCTTGTATAATTGATGGTGCAGTGATAGTATTGTTACCTCACAACTATAGGTTTTCTGGTTTGATTCTTGGTTGGGGTGGCTTCTGTCTGCATCTCCTCCCTGTATTTGTGTGGATTTGCTCTGGTGCCCTGCCATTTTGCAAAGACGTGTCTGCAGTATTAATCCCTGCATCTCTGCTGAAAATTGTTTTTGTTCTGTCCGCAGTAAAATTGACAGGCATTTGAATTTCAGACTTCAGGTTTCTGAATGTTTAATTCCTTGCAGATTTGATGGTGCAGTGGTAGTATTGTTGCCTCACAGCTATAGGTTTTCTGGTTTGATTCTTGGTTGGGGTGGCTTCTGTGTGGAGTCTGCATCTCCTCCATGTGTTTGTGTGGATTTGCTCTGGTGCCCTGCCATTTTACAAAGACGTGTCTGCAGTTTTAATCCCTGCTGAAAATTGGTTTTGTTCTGTCCGCAGTAAAATTGACAGGCATTTGAATTTCAGACTTCAGGTTTCTGAATGTTTAATTCCTTGCATAATTGATGGTGCGGTGGTAGTATTGTTGCCTCACAGCTATAGGTTTTCTGGTTTGATTCTTGGTTGGGGTGGCTTCTGTTTGGAGTCTGCATCTCCTGCCTGTGTTTGTGTGGATTTGCTCTGATGCCCTGCCATTTTACAAAGACGTGTCTGCAGTATTAATCCCTCGTCTCTGCTGAAAATTGTTTTGTTCTGTCCGCAGTAGAATTGACCGGCATTTGAATTTCAAACTTCATGTTCTTCAGAATACATAGTAGCACAACCTTTTTCTAGCAATTTTCTAAGTTTATAAGATGAATATTTTAAATTTGTCCCTATTTTGGGACTGTATTCCCCATTATTGGCTTCGTCCAGGTTTTTGTGCTAAGGTTGACAGCTATGGCAAGAACTGAATTCACTGAATATGGACTGTAGAATTGTGCATATTTACTGATAAAGGTGCACTGTAGAATTGTGCATATTTACTGATAATGGTGGACTGTAGAATTGTGCATATTTACTAATAATGGTGGACTGTGGAATTGTGCATATTTACTAATAATGGTGGACTGTAGAATTGTGTATATTTACTAATAATGGTGGACTGTGGAAGTCTGAGTAGACTTTTTATGATAAATGTTCTCAACTGGGCAGTTTTGCCATTATGGGTGCATATGTTTTGTTTCATTGCTTACTGGAAAAATGTTCAAAACAAATTTAAAACACCCTCTAACAAGTGTACTGTATTGTACAAGGAATATAATTTTAGTACAATGAGGAAGGTGTATCAAAGAGCACATGTATGTTTCATATGCAAGGCCTATGATTCGAAAACAGCCCAAAATTAATCTTTATCTGCCACTGGCAAAATGTATTTTCTTTGAATGTGGGTTTCAATGCTGTTTCAATGAATGTGAGTTTCAAGGGCAGAGAAGTTTTAATGCTAAGTTTTCATTGTGAGACTGCATTGCTTTGTTTAACAGATTACTTAATGTTTGTGCTGTAAAATACAAAATAAAACTTTCAAATGAAGTCCAATCATTGAAGTAAAGCAGTATGCACATTAGTGTTTATGGTAAATGGAGTGAAATAGCCAAGTAATGGTTAATTGGAATGGCTGCAGAGGCTCCAGTTCAACCATTATTTTGTCAGGGGAAGGGCAGCAAACTCAGACAGGCCCAGCTGAACTATACCTCCCAACTGTCCAGATTTTCAAAGAATGAATAGATTTTTGCTTCTTATTTTTGGTTTGTTGTTCATAAAATTTGTAGTTTTAATTCCTAAATGATTTGCCAGAAGTCACTAAATAATAAGTTTCAGACTTCATAACCTTCATAAAAATGCATGTTAAAGTAAGAGCCGTTCTATCAACTGTCTCAATTTATACAAGAGCAATTTTAGTACTGTTTATATGTGCCCCAATATATTTGGCCTTGTTCAGATTTACTGCATTAACAGGTTGAGAGGTACATGCAAATAAATTGCTTTATAGAATTAGGCATAGCCAACCTCTCAACTGTCCCCAATTTTGGCTCAAAATGTTGCTCTTCCCCTAATAATCCCTCCATAAAATAGCAATTTTGGAAGAAAACATGGAGGGTTTACAATTAAGAAATAACTGTAATAATCAAAGTTATAGATTACTTGAAATGCATGTAGATTCTTTTATTTTGTCAGCTGCTCAAGGTAGCAGTACTAATATTAAAGTGTCCCTTCTTTGACAGGTAGAAGCTGCATTGTGTGTCTATTTTATATTTTTGCATCACATTTTGGTCCATTTTTCATAAAATTGTGTTTTTGGCAAATTAGTGACAAATCACTAAAGACTGAAGTTAGAAAATGACAGACATTTGAGTTTCAGATTTTATACCCTTCAGAAAATTCATACTAATGCAAGACCTATTCTATTATCTTTCTAAGTTTATTAGAGCAATATTTAAAAATTGTCCTTCTTGTTGTGCCTTTGTCCCACTTCTGTGTATGGCTTTGTCCAGATTTCTTGCTCTTGAAGTTGAGAGGTATGACAAATGTGTCAGGGCCATCACAGTCAGCCAGAGAGATTTCAAATTGTGACATGCTTGTTGCACCCCACTCCCCATGTAGTGACTCTGGATGTGTCCAAGCAAGGCAAGGAGTAGTTGTATCTACCTTGGATGGGGAGGACACACTGCATAAGTACTACAGTGGCTTTTCATCTGTCCTTGATTTTGCAGAATGGTCTGGTTTCTGTCATATTTTTGTACTGTTGATTTATGCTTATTACTCAAAGTGCCTGTTGCTCTGTGTTTAAGTAGCAATGCTTTAATGACCATAAGGTAAGCTTGTCTGACATCGTAAGATGCAAGTAAGCTTTAATAAGCATACTGTTAAAGAATTGCCAACATTGAAAGCCTTTCTGTTGTTGCCATGCAGAGAATACTTGACTAGATAATGTATAAGCCTTGGGTATTAAAGGACAGGATTCCATTATTTTAAAAAGCTCATTACACTTGTTGGAGACTTCCAGTCATCTCTACAGGCTTTACCCGTAAACTAAACAGAATGCCAATCATGTGTGGTCCATAACCTGTACAGTAATCCTTTAAGCAATGTATCTTGAGCTTGTTTCTTGTTTGCTTTTCATTTTTACTTTTATCATGTTTTCCCCATGAAACGTTGTGAGGCAGCAGGTCTGTTGTGGATAAGAAACATTTTTACAAGTGGGGGCATCACATAGATTTCTACTTTCAGCATGTTGCTTGGTACTTTAATAAAGCTGAATATATTATAATTAGAACTGCAGTGCAAGGAGAAGTAGTTTGAGTTGAGTGCTTCTGGTTTTTCTTATACTTGATTTTGACTGGCATTCCAGTAATGTATTTAAAAGTAATTTATTTTTCATGCCTCACAACCTTTTGTTTCCATCTAGATATTAAGTAAGCTGTCATGCAGCCAATGCATTGAAATATTTTTATTCTTCTACACTTATTTTTGTCTTGATTGGACTTTCATAATGATGGTTTGCCACCCAGGGCAGCGTATTTAATTAAAGTTAGTTTTTTTGTGGTTTTGTGCATAGCTCCTCCCCTTTATGGTTGACCACACCCCTTCCCTTTGACCCCGCCCATTCAGCATCTCCTGCAGCCCCCCTGTGATTTGAAGTCACCAGCCGCCACTGGCTAACTGTGATTAAGCAATGGGCACACCCACGCAAACAAGTGCAAATACGGGCAGCTATATCGTGGATTTAAAAAAAATAATATTTTCTGTTTTATAACTCTGATGGGGGTTTACAGTGTCAGGAGTGTGATGTTGGGTGCAAGTACATTTGAGCGGACTCACTCTTGTCTGTTGACATTATGCTTTTTAAAACCTTGCAGGGGCGTGGACTTTTAGACTGCTCGGCAGTTGGACACGCCCCCTGCTTGCCTACTCAGTCCGTGTAAGAGTTACGGATGAGTCAGCGTGCCCTCATGAAATTCATGGCATGTTGACATCATACCATTCAACTTCAGCCTCCAAGTAAGACATATTAAGTCTTACACGGAGGTTTCATGAATCCGGCCCTGTGTGTATGTGTCTTTGTTAACGCCTGATTTTGTGGACATTCACACTTACTACACTTCTCTTATCCCTCCTTTAGCACTGCTGCTGATGTCACTCACCTTCAAAATTACCTATGAACAGCTCTCCAACATGAAAGCTCCGTGGCCTATATAACACTGTAATAGCAGTACATAGCCAGGTAGGCATCTGAAACTCAGTAGTGGAAACTGTGTGTGTGTGTCATCAGTATCTTGTGTGGATGTTGAGGTGATTGTGTAATGACAGGATCCATTGCAGTGTGGGTTTTGCTACATTATTATATTGAGGACGTATATGTCCCAATGTCCACATTACAAGGCCAACAGTTTTCAGACACTATAGAGGTTGCTGTAGACAATCCACAGGCATAAATGTGTACTGCCATGTGCAATTACTATGTCACAGTATGGATTACTAAACAATATAGGCAACCGTTATAATACCCAGATACCACTGTCTACCCACAGATCATACACAAACATGCTTAGCTCTTTCTCCCTTCCTTTCTTACTTTCTCTTTGTCTCTGTTACTCTCTCCCTCTCTGGTAGATTTGGAAAAATGCATCTGTTTTGCATAGGCAGCAACTTGACTTTTGTAGGTAATGCTCATGATCAGCTGATGGCCTGTGCATGAATTAGAGTCCCCCCACTTGCTAATTGCATGTGGAACAGCTGTGGTATCATTCCTATAGCCAATTGCATGGAAACACACTCCTATAACTAAGCACTTCATGTGGGTGTTGGCCCTTTTCCTTCACTGTGAGCAGGACTTCATGTGGGTGTCTGACAAACAGCATCACTGAGGGTAGTTGGAAATACCTCTTACAACATACACTGTGGAGACAGGCCAACAAACAGGAGGGGGATGTTACAAACATGGGGACAGAATGTAAGTATTGCTGTTCTACATTTGAAGTAATGTTGGTTTAACAGGGTTTGTGTGGATATGGCTGTTCTGCATGATTTAAAGTCTGGCATGAAAGTGTTATGTGGTTGAGGAAACTCTCACCTGTAGGGCTATCTGCAGACTGGCCAGAGTTTGGAGTCTTAGATGTGGTGTGTTACTCACACATTTCCTGTTTTTAGAAATGCAGTGGCATACTCTGATGATTGCAGTCAGTAAATGGTGACATCCATGTGCCTTACTGACTTCATAACCCTCAGAACAGATATGCCACAACAAACCTTGTTACACCAGCAATTTTCTCAGTTTATCACAGCAATATGTAAATATTGGCCCTGTGTTTGTGCCTCTGTCCCCCATGCCTGTCACACTTTGTCCATATGTCATTTAGTAAGAGGTGCATATGTACAGAATATCATTATTTACTGACATCATTCCTGATAACAAGCCAGTGATATATCAGACTGCCAGACATGTTATGTCTAGTAGGCCTTATATTCGAGGACAAAATCTGGACATTCTGTTGTAGTCTGTAAAGTAGTGAGGTCTGTGTACTTATGGTGATTGTTGACAGAGTGTCAGTATTGTGTAGTGGCGTATTGTGAATATGTTACTTGGCCTGTGTTCAGACAGTGGTAGATGTCAATGGTCTTGGTCCTGTTCTATCTGAAGTTGCATGCTGCTCCAGTTTCTGGTACCCTATCAGCATACATGTTTGTAGGGCCAGATTGAAACATGTCCCATACCACAGTCAGGCATCAGACTACACTGTGAATTGGGCCAGTATATATAGGGTTAGTGTGTGAGTGACAAATATGAGGATGGTTTTGTTCATACAGTTCATATGGAGTAGTATTAATTAGGCTTACCAAAATGTGACTGTGACTGTGTTGAGATTGATTGTGGGTATGTACTTTCACACTAGCGTCTGTTACTCTGTGCTGTTACATGCCCTTATTGCCTGCTGTATTTGCAATTGCATGTGTATTCCCCCATAAGAAACTGGGATCAGTGTTGTGGCAGTCTGCCCGTAGTTTACACAGTGCTTGGTGACATACCTAGCACCTCAGTGCATTTACCTAGTGTGATGTTATGTCCAGATATTTGTTAGATGTACTATTGCCTGGCCACCATATGTGTTGTGTATTTCTGAAAAAGCAGTGGGATGCTGTGAAGATGTATATCACTAACTAGTGAGAAGTATGTGGGCTTTGGACCTCTGCTCCTCCAGTTAATATGTGTTAGGACAGACAGGACGGTGTGAATGCATCAATTGTGTGAGCTTATCTACTCCAATATTTGTGTTATATCCCCATTTTCATGGCTGTAAAGATCCCCTTTGTCAGGCTTGGTCCACACGTCTTGCACTAAGTAGTTCTGTGTATACCTCTGGACTGACCAGATTGTTTCAGACTGTCCACGTTTGTTGGTCATATTTCTGCTGTATTCCACAGGATCATTACTGTGATTTGTGTGGTACTTCACTATGATGATTTTATGATGTCTGTCAGTAACTGATGGCATACATGTCAGTATCAGAAGAACCTTCCTACACAACATGTCTGTTGACACAACCCCTGTTACTGTAGCAACATTCTACATTTATAACTGCAATACTTACATTACGTTCGCTTGCACTAAGATGTTGTGAGTGCTGAGGTATGACACCACTACATGTTATGGGCATATGTTATCTATACACACATACATATATAAATAAATAAATAAATATATATATATATATATATATATATATATATATATGTGTGTGTGTGTGTGTGTGTGTGTGTGTGTATGTACATGTATACATATATCTACATATGTGTGTGTGTGTGTGTGTGTGTGTGTGTGTGTGTGTGTATATATATATATATATATATATATATATATATATACATATATATATATATATATATATATATATATATTCGTATCCTTATGTGTAAATATATATATATATATATATATATATATATATATATATATATATATATATATATATATATATATATATATATATATATATATAGATATATATATATATCTGTATCCGTATGTGTAAAAATAAGTGTTGTATATACCTTCTCAGATGTATCCCACCATATTTATCTATGTGTATATTTAGATATAAAAACATGACTGATTCAAGACTATTTTCACTAACAAGTAGTAAACAATTGTAGTAGTCAAAGCAGTTGTTCACTACTATTCAGTACGTGTTGTGAATGATATATTTGAACAAGCAACAGATATTAATACAGCTCCGATGGATTAGTGGTTAAGTGCTGTGATGGTAGTCTACAAAGTCCTGGGTTAAAGACCAGCAGGGGCTGTTTATTTTGTTGTTAGGCAGAACAAGGACTGTTGGATACAGAGTGGTTAAGGCAGTTTTGAGCAGCTTTAAGCGGGTTTACGCGGGTTTGCACGAAGCTAAGCAGTGCTAACTTACGGTTAAACGAAAAGGCCCTTACACCATGTAGGCTTTGCTTACCACTACACAAATCTGCTTAACATTTACATTTAAGCAATGCTTACACCTGCTAAGCATAGGTCAGCCCTGGTAACCAGTGATCACATTCCAGTCTGATAAAATAGCAGGGTGATGACATCTTTAATAAGTGTATTTAATTCCATGTATGTAGCATGCTTCTATGTGCTATCATTACAGTAGCAGGGGGTGTGAGTATACTGTATGGGACACTTGAGTGTACATGGCTAGTGCCACAATCCTTTCTCTTTGTGTGTTTTTCATACATGGGTAGTATCCCAGGTTATATGCAGTCACACTTACATGTATTGCATAATTATGTCACTACTTTTAACAGTGCTTTTCCAAGTAAGAGTAGATTGCAGATTGTAGCAGTGGAACCATACACCCCTGCATGCAAAGCTGGACTCTGATTACTGACTATCATGTTCTTGGTGTGAGAGCTGTATGTTATTAAGTATCTCCTATTGGATATTGATCTGATATGTGGATATTAACTGTAGACTACTATGTGTTTAGGACATGTTATTGAGGGCTGCTGTCATGTAGTAATGGCATTCCTATCAGTTTCAGACATCTGTCTGTCAAAACATTCAACCTAATGCATAGCCCATTGGCTAGGTAATTTCCGTCCTCTGTACAGATGTGCAGATGTCAGGCATCCATCTTGGCTGCTTACAGGCAATCTCTGATTGACTGACACTGACATGTCTGCCCAGCTGTGTTATAAATGCCACAGCTAGGAAACCCCACCCTATATGCACCACATGCCATGGATACCTCAACCAGACTACCACAGTCAACAGAACATGCTTGGGTAAAGGTCTCTAACCCAGACACTGGCCATGTTATGTAATATATGTTGCATACATATCAATTGGAGCACCTCAATGGCCCTCTGCAAGAGAAAACCAGATGATTGGTTGTTGAATTTAACTGCCACCCTAGGGATCACTCAAGTGGCATCGGTTGATAGATGGTCTGCTGACAAATGTCAGGTGACATGATACCAGTGTACCCACATGCCCTACTCTTCTCATCTCTCCATGGACATTAGCCTGGTATACACCTAGGGACACCTGCTCCTATGGACCTCAGTACTGACAAATATGTTAGTGTGCATTACTGTGAATAACAGTATCTGTGTGTTTGTAAAGTTGTAGTTGAAAATACTCTGAGGCCCTTCTCACCCACTACACCCCACTGCTGTACTTAGAAATGGCTGCTGCTGTAATTGACATCAAATGTACATTATTACACTCTTCACCCTATGGGCTACCTGGAGCTTGCAGTACCAGCATAACATTGTCTACAAATGGGTAGACAGGCATGGGTTACCCTCTGAGTCCTTGCAAGTGTGTGTATATGTGTGTTCAATTGTGTGTGAGGGTGTTTGTAGGAGACAGCATTCTGAGGCCACAGTCTCCAAATACAATAAACCTTGCCATATAATATGACAGTGATTTTTCTGAAATTAGGAGAGCCATGACAAACCCTCACCCTACTATCCCTGTGGTATGTGCAATAAATGCCTATCCGTGTAGTAGCATTGATTAGATAGACAAGGGTTTGTATTACAGACCTGGTCAATGTGTGATTGTGGGTATGTCTGAGCATTATCATGGGTTTCGGTGAGTAAAATATCCAATGTGGGGTGTGGGTGCTGGGTATACTGTCTTTACACCATGGCTCCTCCAGTACATGTCCCAAGGTCCACTGTATGAGGACCACTTTCTCAATTAATCATACAGGTAACTGATTACACTATCCAGCCCAACGAAGCATGTGCTGTATGCAAAAACTCTGTAACAGAAAGGACTCACTGAAAATGTAGTTAGTACTGCTAAACCCAGGTCTGTCAAATGTGTCTATGACTGTATGTGTTTGTCAATGTATATATGACAGTATGTCATACTATGTATTGTTCATTAACACCCAGTACATCCCCCATTACCATATTGTACAAGGTCTGGTGATGTTCTTCACTTAACTGGAACCTTGGAACATACCTCACCTTAAAAGCTCTGTGGTGTGTGCAATTAAGGCCAAACACATTAGTAGCAATAAATACTTAGGTAGGGTTTCTACTCTCAGTGTTGCCAAGTAAGTGTGTGTGTGTATGTGAAGGGATCTACTTCAGTTTGCAGAAAATATATGTCACAGGAGATCATTTGTCCGAGAACTAACTGGCAAAAAGGTAACATTTCAAAGCAATCATCTTGTGGAAATACATTCAATCAAAACTAGTAGTGGATGTGTAAATGCCCTCTTCCCCAATGTACAGCTGTACAGTGATACTGGAGTTGGTATATATACATGGGTGTGGTTGTTGTGGGCACAGCCACCCACATTGGGGTTAGTGTTGTGCGTTTCCCCCTTCTTAGTGTGCCATTATATTGTATAGTTTATGTTAACAGGTAAAGTGGTTGTTCACACTATCACACTATGTTTCTTTCTATGCCACCCACACCCTCCAAAGTGGAAGGCTGTGCCACCCACACCAGCACACCTATGTTTACCAACTCTAAGATTGCACTACATTGGGGAAGTGGACATATACCCTGCCAGTACCATTGTCAATGATATTGAACTGGCAAACTGATTATTTATTGATGTGATGTTTTGGCAACTTTGTCTTGGTAGAATTACATAGGCCATAATGAGTTCACTGCAAAATGAAGTACATCCATGTGAACAGTATTCTCACTGCATTGCAGCAACACCAGAGGCTCTATATGTGTGTTATTCACAAACATTTGATGTGTGCCACCCAGTACACTTACCATTGTCCACTGTAGAAGAGCTGCTTATATCAGTCACCATGCACTCACCTGTATACACCCCTCAGACCTATCAGCCTTGTGGCACATGCAGTAACTGTTATACAGACCTGTTACCTGGGTTCAGCTGTACCCGGGATATGACACAGTCTATGTGTCACCACAGTGCCATACCCCTTGTAGGTAAAGACAGCAGACCAACATCCCTGCTGACACATAGACACCTAGAACACAAACATAATGCATTATCGAGACCACAATCAGTCAGTGTTAATAACAACTATAATGCATCATGGCTGGACAGCTACACACCCTGACATGTAAGCATTAATCATTCCAGCTGAAAACATGTTAAACAGCATTACATTGCTAAACGTTAATACATTCACCCTGTGCATCAGAACCATATTAGCATGTCCCTGCATCGATGGTATGGATGACAGGGATGTGGCACAAGTATCATCAAATGCACAGGGTGTGTTGTTGGTTTGCCAGAAAGCCTGGGCTGAGCCAATTGGTTGACATCATGTGTGTGGGTTAGGGGGTTCTTTATTACATGGGCTGTGCAGATGTGGTGTGTGTAGGTATGGAGGTGCCCTAGCTGTGTTGGTGATGTGTGTGTGTGTGTGTGTGTGTGTGTGTGTGTGTGTGTGTGTGTGTGTGTGTGTGTGTGTGTGTGTGTGTGTGTGTGTGTGTGTGTATGAACACATTTCTACCATGTGGCTGCCCTGTACAGGAGTTTGTTGGACAGCTGCAGACCGTACATGGCAGGGTGCACAGTTCACCGTGTCCAGCTATGGACATGGGAACTTTGCCTGCCAGGGGTTCCACAGGCACTACCAGGCAGAAGCCCAGATATGGTACTCCCCCTGATGATGACAGTTGTCCACTGACTGTGAGAAAACCTGGACAGTTGAGAAGTATGTAAACAAGCACAGTGACTTTCTTTAATGATAAACGATCATGTTATGGTAATATAAATGATCAGTTACAGGTATATTTTCTAATTATACTCTTTCCATATAAAATAAAGTAACATATATGTAAGGCAGATGCAGAACCGATTCAGTGAAAAAGTACAGTAGAGCACCAAATGAGGGATACGCACAACTGTACCACTTTGGCAGGATTTCTTCAAGCCTTACCTAAGGAAAATAAAAATAAGCTCAGATTCTCTAAGCACTGATGTTTTATTCTCACTTGTGAATTCCTGGAACAAGATTGTCGGGATCAAATCAAATCTGCACTTTTGGCTTAGCCACTACTACCAAGTGATTCTAGTAACTGGGAAATATAAAACTATTATTTTTCCCAGCAACAAAATCCACTCTATTAGAAACTGACACCAAATACAACTTCATGGAACTACAGTCTGAGATGCAGTTGGAGGAGCTATTGAGGATTGTAGAAAAGATCACCTGATTGAAACCTCCAGTTGTATCTCCCGATGCATATTTGACGCAAGCAATAAAAAAAGTGCTGGGAAACTGAAATGGAAAGATACTGGACCAGATTCACGAAGGCTTGCACAGAGTGTAAGAGTAGAGTAAGACTCCAGCCAGCCAACATGTCTGCCGAGCGATCCAGGAACAGCCGGCAGAGGCGTGCAAGAGAGCTCCTAAAATGACTCTTGCATGGACAGTGTTAGTTTATGCAAATTACCTCATTTGCTTCTAAAAGCTATGCAAATGATGTAAATTTGTGATCCAGGAAACATTAACCTGTCCGAGTAAGAGTAGTGTTATTTGTAGAAATGTACTCGGTTGGCAACTGAGTACCATTCTGCAAATAGCAAAACGGAGCTATGACAGCTCCAAATAAAGGATGCATCCAGTTGAGGAAGCATGCCAATGGCCAAATATACGGCCACTGGCATTTTTATCTGTTTCAAAATAATAAAAAATAATTGTTTATTTTTCCTCGATCTCCAATGTTTATGCATAGAGCAGCACCGCGCAAACGTGCGGTGTACTAAAAACCAGAAAAACAAAAAATAAAAGCCACAAATAGGGATTTTATTCAAAATATTCTCTGCTCTGCAAGTGAATGGCAGGCTGAAGACAACATGACTACTGACTACTGAGTAGTGGTTGCTAAGGAGGGAAGCTCAGTCTGAGAGATGTAAAAATACAAGGTTGGATCACCACGATAAATCAATAAAACTTTTAATCCATTGGAAAGAATATGGATAAGCGCTTTCACGTACACACTGAGTACGCTTCTTCAGATCTCTAAACATACCAAAGAGCTCTCATCTTAAATAGTATTCACTAAATTAATCATAAATTAATTAATTCATAAAATTATCAATAAAATAATATATATATTTATGATATAAAAAAGAACAATCAATTGAACGCATTAGCAAAGCATGTTACTGTATATAAGGGACATACGTTTGTGTTTAGAGTGCTACAATTAGTTAAGGGCATTGAGAGAGGAGGGAATCCCATAAATAGACTGGAAACTATAGAGCTCCAGTGGATCCTCAGAATGCAAGCACATCAGTATCCCGGCCTCAATCAATATATGAGCATTAAACCAATACTTGATTCACGCCCCCTGAAATAGAGTTTTGTCTATTGCGTTTCATATTTACTAAGTTGATTTAATTTCATGTAGTATATGTTAATGAAATTGATACTGTATTTATATAGTTCTACATATTTATAATAAGTCAACAATTTTTTACTTAAATTGATTATAAAATTATGAATTCATCTATTAACAAATATTATTGCATTATTATAATGATTAGTTAAGCATTGGCTTATAGGTATTTTATACATAAACATGTTTCATCAATTTATTGAGCATTATATGCTAGATGTTTTAGCAGGGATATGTTGTTTGTTAAATGATGCCCTTCAGTAGTAATGTGAGCTACTCTCTGGATGATTTAATTAATTATATTGTTTTAATTATTTTATTGATAAATTGATTAATTAATTAATTTATGATTAATTTAGTGAATACTATTTAAGATGAGAGCTCTTTGGTATGTTTAGAGATCTGAAGAAGTGTACTCAGTGTGTACATGAAAGCGCTTATCCATATTCTTTCCATTGGATTAAAAGTTTTATTGATTTATCGTGGTGGTCCAACCTTGTATTTTTTCTGTATTCCGCTTTGAGCTTTTCAAGTCTGGACCTTTGGACAGCAGCGTTACTTTTTGTCTTAGTTATCTGAGAGATGTAACCAAGCATTAGTAGGCAATCCTATGCAAATGAGTATAAGGATAGTGAATCCCAATTTTCCCTGCCATGTAAACCATGTCCCTAGAGTGTAAGAGTAGGATTAGGGGAGTAACAGAGTAGAAGATCGGTGACATCATGATGGGGTATGTATCAAAAAGACTGTAAGCTTATTGGAACAGAGTGGCATGTGTTTGCTGTGAGTTACTCAGGACTGGAAGAGGCGTGTCTACAGTTGTCTAAATTGAAACCCAGAAACAGAAGGTGTACGCTGTGGCTATCACTAAAGTTTCTTGCAAAGCTGCTTACACTATGTGCACGTGTGTGCGAGTGTGTAAACCTGTGTAAGCCTGTGTGCATGTGTGTGCACCCGTGTAAGTCTGTGTAATTCTGTCTAAGCCTGTATACATGAATGTGCACCCGCCTAAGCCTGTGTGCACGCGTGTGCACTAATGTGCGTGTGTTTGTGCTTGTTTGCATGTCGCTGCCCCCTGTGGATCAGAAATGGAAAAGGAAGGAAAAGAAATAGTAGGAAGTTAACCACGGAGAACTAGCAGAGCTGCCAGGTGAAATCAATCAGAATCAACCAATTACACAGGCAGTACACTAGCCCAGCCCAGCACTTAAAACTTTGCAAACAACATTCCCCCATGTTTTTCTCAGAAACACTGCAACACTGCAGTCAACAAAGAGAAGTGAAAACTTAAAAAGCTTAACTGAGACAAAAAAATGTTAGGGGCTGCCATTGCTGTTATAAGGCAACATGTGAAAGATGCTGAGGGTGGTGCCATTGTGAATGCTGCTCAGCAACCCACAGTGAGGAGACAGAGAAGAGTGTACAGGCCCAGGGTAACCTACCAGGGGCTACATGAGCTGGAGATAGTGAAGCGCTATAGAGTGGACAGAGAGCTCCTGCAGCAAATTGTTGAGCTGTGCATGCCGTGCCTCACACACAGAACCAACAGAGGGGAACGCATCCCAGTGGAAACCAAGTTATGTGTTGGCCTAAGCATACTAGCAACAGGTACCTTCCAGAGACCAACTGGTGATATGATGGGGATTTCACAGGCATCAGCATCCAGGGTACTACACCAGTTCATGAATGCCATGTCAGCACATGTCAGTGATCATGTATATTTCCCCAATTCCCATGAGGTATTGGCCAGCAATATGCGTCTCTTCCATCAAATAGCGGAATATGCTGAGGTAGTGGGTGCAACTGACTGTACGCACATACACATCAAAGCACCAGCTGGTGAGTGGGGTAGGGCCTACATCAACCGCAAGGGCTTTCACTCCATCAACTGCCAGGTTGTATGTGATGCCCAGGGCATAATACTGAATGTGTGTGCTGGCTGCCCTGGAAGCTACCGCGATTCCCATATCTGGCATCTGTTGCAGCTGTACCAGACATTTGCCAATGGGGACATCCCTGACGGTCACCTAGTGGGGGATGCTGGATATGCACTGGCACTGGAGCCATGGCTGATGATACCCATCAGAAATGCACACACACCTGAACAAGAACTCCATAATGAGGCACACGCACAAACACGAAATGTAATTGAGCGTGTGTTTGGGATGCCCAAGTCACAGTTCCGGTGCCTGGACACATCTGGTGGAGCCTTGCAGTACTCACCAACTACATGTACCCAAATTGTCATGGTATGTTCCATGCTAATTAGTTTAAAATTCTTAAAAATCATGTGATTTTGGTATTTGGAATTCTGTCTGAAGAAGGAAAGGCATTGATCGTTTTTCCGAAAGCGCTTATGTTATTAAACTTTTGGAGTTTGTTTTTACGTGGTTTTGGTCCCCCTTTTTTTGTTTTCTCATGGTATGTACCATGCTACACAATATGATCCTGCGAAAACAGCTGCAGCAGGAACAGCTTGGGGCAGGGCCAAACAGCCTCCCACCATTGCCAAGGCCTGCACAGGCACAGCGTGACTCAGATGAGGAACAACCTGAAACTTCCCCAGTAGGCAGAAGGAGGTGTGCCCAGTATGCCTTGGCCTTGGCAAAGAGGCAACACATAGCACATACACTGGCTCAGTAGGAACCCTGGAAATGATACCTCTCTCTGATTCACACATAAAATAAAAGAGATGCCTAACTTGACACTACCTGTTTCCAAACATGTATAGGGAGTGTAGTATGTGCTTCTGAAATAGGCAGCCCTGTAGCACCACCTGAGGCATGATTGCCATGTTTTAAGCAATATAAAGCAGTGCTAAGCAGCTTTTACCAATATCTAGTATATGTAAACAAAATTGCTCGTCCAATGTTGGGCAAGGTCGGGCAAAATTGAGTAAAGTCAGTTAAACATGCTCATATCTGCTTTACTGTTCCTTAAGCAGTCTGGTCTGCCCAGCATGAAACTAAAAAGCACTGACAGGGTTCGAACCCAGGATACTGTGCACTGTAGTCACAGTACTGAACCACTAAGCCATGAAAGCATTGCAGTGGCACAGACACAGCAGGACAATTGTACACTAATGCAAACACAAAGAAATGCTGTATCATGGCCCTAAAGATGCAAATGGGTAACCTCCCCCACATGCCTATGCAGACAGAGAACATCAGGCCAGGCGGTGTGACGTGGGTTGTGTAGGCTATGAAGTCGTAAGCTAATATACGTGACATTGGAAGCTAAGAACTGTAGTACAGTAGTATGCCTCAAGCCAGTATGATAGGCAACAGTACAGACTGAAATGGTGTCCTGTACATAGCAGTGCACGCATAGCAAATGTGTATAAGTGTCAGGTGAAACCCACATCCTATGTACACCCACAGTAACAATCAGGTGTGCCCCCGGGTAGAAATATACAAAGAATAGCTGCCCCCCCCTGTATGTAGAAATGTTGATAAGTCTATGCAAAGTGTCTCATGGAAGCCCTGCAGGCACAGCATGATCCCTGTTGATCTATGACACAAAGGTGAGCCCTGCTGTAAAAATACAACTTGATTTACCATACACATATAGTATAAATGTCTATACCGTGCAAGCTCACACACTCCAACAAATGTAATGGATTTCATTCAGCATCACACTGAAAGGTCATACTGGGCATGCTCACACACATAGGCTAAATATGGATGTGATAATAAGGGATCTATGGACAAATGTGGGTAGTCATCTCTACTTCCAGAAACATATTCACAAAGTGGTCGGAAAATCATGTGATGTGTTCACACAAACTGACAAGGTCTGTGCATGTAGGTCAAAGGAGGTTCCCACTACTCAGCAGTCATCAGTCCTGTCAGAGAGTACCACAACACACTTGCGATGAATCTTACTAGGCACATTCAGCAGCTAGAAAGACCAATGAAGTACCTTAACAAGGGGATTACTGGCCTCAAATAGTTGCCCCATGCAACAACATTGAATGTAACCCAATCTGTACTCTGTTGTATACTGTCTACTCAGGAGATTTCTGCCCAACACACAGGTCCATGTCATGGTTACACTCAGATCTGTTCTGAGTTGCAGCTCAATTGCACTAAATGTACAGAGCCAACTGATATTGCCAACATCCTGGCAGATAGGATCAGTGTTAACTTTACCCCCCTCTCACCCATGAAAGAGCACATCTCTATAATGGAAGACTGCAAAGTTGCTGTCATCACGGCTGCACAGGTAAAAACACTCTCCAAAGCCAGTATCACAGCAGCCATGGGACCAGATAACTTCCCAGGCTGTGTAGTATTTACTTCCCTGAAGTAAACATTAACATGGAAGGTCTGTGGCTACTGAAGTTTCCAGAGGACTGCAAACTAGGAGCCATAATTGTAAACACTAAAGATGTGGACATCCTACAAAAGGGCCTCACTGAGACAGATGGCTGTTGTCAAAGCCATGGGCTCTAGCTCAATGCCAAAGGGTGCATTGTCATCCCCTTTGTTAAAAACTCTGTAGCCAAGAACTACAACATAGGTGGTAGTATACTTCACACTGAAAGTGTGACAAGAGACCCTGGGTCACAGATGGACAGTTGATACAACTGCGATAATCACATTCCCACAGTAGTCAGGAAACCCTCCTATGTTGTACACCTCATCACAAAATGCGTCACATGCAGAATAGAAGAGGACATTGTTCCCTTCTACTCATCACTCACTAGAACTATAATAGAGTACAACGCCACTGTTGCTATGTACCTCACAAGACAATGACAACAACTGGAAAGCCAGCAGCAATACCTCACAAAGAGCATTAGCGGCCTGAAATACATGCCATACACAGACCATCGCAAAATGCTCCATCCGTACTCCCTTACATAACGCCCATTCAGAAGTGTTCACTGCCTAACATACAAAGCTATTTCAAACACAGAGCTGTTGGATATGCTCCACGTAAAACACTCACAATCCCTCTGACCTTCAGACCCAAAACCATGAGTGAAATACAAAACGAACGGGTGTACCCATTTACTTTATGGATACCCACACCTTCAGGTTAGTGGCACAGCATGAGGCCTTGGAGACCATGCAAGTGCAACTAACATTGGGCAAAGCTGCCCATCAGATTGTAGCCTGCTACAGATCACGTACCTTGTCTCAAGAACCTCACTCAGTATTCCGGAGAACAGTGGCAAATATAAAGGTCCTATCAAACACCATTATATGAGGAGATTACAACTACCTAAATATTGAGTGGTGGAATTACTCATGTACGACGTCCTTTGCCCAATGTTTCATAGAGTTTAAAAACTCTAACACCCTGTAACAGCTGGTCACCACACCCACTAGAGGTGACAACATACTGGACATGATCATCACCAACATGGGGTACCAGTGTTCCACAACAGAGATAAACCCTTCGCTGGTAATATCAGATCATTAAGTAATCACATCCACATCCCGCCCCCCCCACCCAGTCAATGAAACCACTGTGAAGACATTTGAAAAAGCAAACTGGACACTTCCCAAGACCAAAGTGGAACGTTCCGAAGACCTCGTGATATAGGATAATGGTAAAAAATCTGCAGAATCATTTACAAGTGCATCCTATGAGCATCTACAGGGATGCATGGAATGAGACATCACAAAGAAAACCAAGATGCACTCCTCCAAAAATAGGACAACAATCAGGTGGTTGTTGGCCATAAATAAGCTAGACAACAGAAGGAGGAAACGAACACATGATAGATCCAACTTCACTAAAGGAAAGGCATCACTGATCATTATCAGGAAGAAACAATGATCGCTCATAAAATAATCCAAAGACAGTTTCTAAAGACAAATAGCCAAGGAATGTAAGAATAACAACCATAAAGCCTTTGGTAGCTATACCAGACATGTAGGTGTCAACTTCCAAATATGCTGTCAGCTACTGAAAAAAGGAAAGAAATACACCAAACCAACTTTCATTGCCCACATCCAGGGGGACAGGTTCAGAGTAAACTCCCCCCATCACCCTCAAAAGGGCCTATGTCCATCAAAGAAGGATGCAGATCCCCAGACATCATGGACATGCAGGTAAAGACAGCCCTCACCAAAGCTAAGAACACAGCATCAATGTGACTGGATGGTGTCCCAGGCTACGTCTTACACTAGGCCCATAAGGAACTACATCCACACTTACATTCACTGTACAGACTCAAACGTACCACAGGCTATGTATCCAAAGAATGGCATACACTAACAGTCATCCAGCTCCACAAAGGGGGTGCCACAACAGAAATTGGAAACCATTGCCTAATATGCCTACTCAGCCTGGTTTACAGAGCTATTGAGCCAATTGTCATGGATCCCATAAACTGAGACACTGGAGACCTCCAGACACTGGACTGTACACAACTTTGCCTTGTTAAAGGCAGATCCTGGCTCCCAAACCTAGCTGACTTATTTCAAACAGTTACCAAGGACATAGATGGAGGGGAAAGTAGTCCACACAGCCCACTTGGACCTCATAAAGGACTTTCTACACCATTCCCCACTCTGTCATCATGGACAAGTGTACCAGCTTGAACATTAACAGCTATGTCACAGGATGGGTGGCCAAGTGGCTCACAGATCAAACACACATGTTCAGAGTTGCAGGTGCCATATCCAACTCTAAGCCAGTCTCAAATGGCATCCCACAGGTCTTGGTCTTGGGACCCCACCTGTTCAGTAGATACTGCTCAGAGGTACAGGCAAGCACAGGAGGTGTATGGCTGAACAGGTTTACAGATGAATGGTAAGTGTGGTCCATAATTGACTGTACAGCTGACACAGACATCCTCCAGAAGTGTCTTACGGAGACAGATTCCTGGTGTCAAAACAATGCCCTCAAGCTGAATGGCAAAGAATGCATAGTCATCCACTTTGGGTAAAACAAAGTGCACACAAATTACCACATATGTGGTAATCCAGTATGTACGGAGAAAGTCATTATGGCCCTGGGGACACAGGTAGATAGTAAACTCCCCATTGATGATTATATGGCCAAAGTGTTTAGACATTCCTTCAATGTAGCCCACCTAATGTCACCTAATGTAACCCACTTTGTATAGTCTAAAGATGTCACCATCCTACAAATATACCTGTGAAAAAATAACACGCAGTAATGTGTATAGCGCAGCGTGTAAATGCATATTCCTTTACTATCATAAAGTAGTTAGGTAGGGGTTTAAATCCTGCACTTGACAAGTGTGTGTTTGTGTCGGGTTTCCTGGGGAAGAAGCAACCTTTTAGGAGAGTAATAAAACACCTTAAAAGTGGTAAACTAATCTTTGTCAAGTCTGATGGTGTCACCATCCTACAAATATACCTGAGGAAAAGAGGCCCCCCTGGTACTGTGTATAGCACATCGTGTTAATGAGTATTCTTTT
>NC_056743.1:839224558-839259558 GCF_019279795.1 Protopterus annectens
GCCAACCCCAAACAAGCAAAGCCACATGCACACAGGCTTAGGTGGGTGCACATTCGTGTATACAGGCTTAGACAGAATTACACAGACTTACACGGGTGCACACACATGCACACAGGCTTACACGGGTTTACACGCTCGCACATGCGCGCACAAAGTGTAAGTAGCTTTACAAGAAACTTTAGTGATAGCCACGGCGTACACCTTCTGTTTCTGAGTTTCAGTTTAGACAACTGTAGACATGCCTCTTCCAGTCCTGAGTAACTCACAGCAAACACATGCCACTCTTCTCCAATAAGCTTACAGTCTTTTTGATACATACCTCATCATGATGTCACCGATCTTCTACTCTGTTACTCCCCTAATCCTACTCTTACACTCTAGGGACATGGTTCACATGGCAGGGAAAATTAGGATTCACTATCCTTATACTAATTTGCATATGATTGCCTACTAATGCTTGGTTACATCTCTCAGACTGAGCTTCCCTCCTTAGCAACCACTACTCAGTAGTTAGTAACCATGTTGTCTTCAGCCTGCCATTCACTTGCATAGCAGAGAATATTTTGAATAAAATCCCTATCTGTGGCTTTTATTTTTTGTTTTTCCGGTTTTTAGTGTGCCGCACGTTTGCGCGGTGCTGCTCTATGCTTAAACATTGGAGATCGAGGAAAAATAAACAATTATTTTTTATTATTTTGCAACAGATAAAAATGCCAGTGGCCGTATATTTGGCCATTGGCATGCTTTCTCAACTGGATGCAACCTTTATTTGGAGCTGTCATAGCTCCATTTTGCTATTTGCAGAATGGTACTCAGTTGCCAACCGAGTATATTTCTACAAATAACACTACTCTTACTCGGACAGGTTAGTGTTTCCTGGATCGCAAATTTACATCATTTGCATAGCTTTCAGCAGCAAATGAGGTAATTTGCATAAACTAACACTGTCCGTGCAA
Source organism: Protopterus annectens (assembly GCF_019279795.1). Classification (NCBI taxonomy): domain Eukaryota; kingdom Metazoa; phylum Chordata; order Ceratodontiformes; family Protopteridae; genus Protopterus; species Protopterus annectens. Next base: position 839,225,515 of record NC_056743.1, read on the forward strand.
GAGTCGTTTTAGGAGCTCTCTTGCACGCCTCTGCCAGCTGTTCCTGGATCGCTCGGCAGACATGTTGGCTGGCTGGAGTCTTACTCTACTCTTACACTCTGTGCAAGCCTTTGTGAATCCAGTCCATTATCTTTCCGTTTCAGTTTCCCAGCACTTTTTTTATTGCTTGCGTCAAAGATGCATCGGGAGATACTACTGGAGGTTTCAAAAAGGTGATCTTTTCTACAATCCTCAATAGCTCCTCCAACTGCATCTCAGACTGTAGTTCCATGAAGTTGTATTTGGTGTCAGTTTCTAATAGAGTGGATTTTGTTGCTGGGAAAAAGAATAGTTTTATATTTCCCAGTTACTAGAATCACTTGGTAGTAGTGGCTAAGCCAAAAGTGCAGATTTGATTTGATCCCGAAGACCTTGTTCCAGGAATTCACAAGTGAGAATAAAACATCAGTGCTTAGAGAATCTGAGCTTATTTTTATTTTCCTTAGGTAAGGCTTGAAGAAATCCTGCCAAAGTGGTACAGTTGTGCGTATCCCTCATTTGGCGCTCTACTGTACTTTTTCACTGAATCGGTTCTGCACCTGTCTTACATATATGTTACTTTATTTTATATAGAAAGAGTCTAATTAGCAAATATACCTGTAACTGATAATTTATATTACCATAACATGATCGTTTATCATTAAAGAAAGTCACTGTGCTTGTTTACATACTTCTCAACTGTCCAGGTTTTCTCACAGTCAGTGGACAAGTGTCATCATCAGGGGGAGTACCATATCTGGGCTTCTGCCTGGTAGTGCCTGTGGAACCCCTGGCAGGCAAAAATCCCATGTCTGTAGCTGGACACGGTGAACTGTGCACCCTGCCATGTACGGTCTGCAGCTGTCCAACAAACTCCTGTACAGGGCAGCCACATGGTAGAAATGTGTGCATACATACACACACACACACATCACCAACACAGCTAGGGCACCTCCATACCTACACACACCACATCTGCACAGCCCATGTAATAAAGAACCCCCTAACCCACACACATGATGTCAACCAAATGGCTCAGCCCAGGCTTCTGGCAAACCCACAACACACCCTGTGCATTTGATGATACTTGTGCCACATCCCTGTCATCCATACCATCGATGCAGGGACATGCTAATATGGTTCTGATGCACAGGGTGAATGTACTAAGGTTTAGCAATGTAATGCTGTTTAACATGTTTTCAGCTGGAATGATTAATGCTTACATGTCAGGGTGTGTAGCTGTCCAGCCATGATGCATTATAGTTGTTATTAACACTGACTGATTGTGGTCTCCATAATGTATTATGTTTGTGTTCTAGGTGTGTATGTGTCAGCAGGATGTTGGTCTGCTGTCTTTTCCTACAAGGGGCGTGGCACTGTGGTGACACATAGACTGTGTCATATCCCGGGTACAGCTGAACACGGGTAACAGGTCTGTTTAACAGTTACTGCATGTGCCACAAGGCTGATAGGTCTGAGGGGTGTATACAGGTGAGTGCATGGTGACTGATATAAGCAGCTCTTCTACAGTGGACAATGGTAAGTGTACTGGGTGGCACACATCAAATGTTTGTGAATAACACACATATAGAGCCTCTGGTGTTGATGCAATACACTGAGAATACTGTTCACATGGATGTACTTCATTTTGCAGTGAACTCATTTTGGCCTATGTAATTCCACCAAGACAAAGTTGCCAAAACATCACATCAATAAATAACCAGTTTGCCAGTTTAATGTCATTGACAATGGTACTGGCAAGGTATATGTCCACTTCCCCAATGTAGTGCAATCTTGGAGTTGGTAAACATAGGTGTGCTGGTGTGGGTGGCACAGCATTCCACTTTGGACGGTGTGGGGTGGCATAGAAAGAAACATAGTGTGATTAACAACCACTACAATATAATGGCACACTAAGCAGGGGGATACGCACAACACTAACCCCAATGTGGGTGGCTGTGCCCACAACAATCACACCCATGTATATATACCAACTCCAGTATCACTGTACAGCTGTACATTGGGGAAGAGGGCATTTACACATCCACTACTAGTTTTGATTGAATGTATTTCCACAAGATGATTGCTTTGAAATGTTACCTTTTTGGCAGTTAGTTCTTGGACAAATGATCTCCTGTGACATATATTTTCTGCAAACTGAAGTAGATCACTTCACTTACACACACACTTACTTGGCAACACTGAGAGTAGAACCCCTACCTAAGTATTTATTGCTACTAATGTGTTTGGCCTTAATTGCTCACACCACAGAGCTTTTAAGGTGAGGTATGTCCCAAGGTTCCTGTTAAGTGAAGAACATCACCAGACCTTGTACAATATGGCAATGGGGGATGTATTGGGTGTTAATGAGCAATACATAGTATGACATACTGTCATATATACATTGACAAACACATATAGTCAAAGACACATTTGACAGACCTGGGTTTAGCAGTACTAACTACCTTTTCAGTGAGTCCTTTCTGTTACAGAGTTTTTGCATACAGCACATGCTTTGTTGGGCTGAATAGTGTAATCAATTACCTGCATGACTGATTGTAAAAGTGGTCCTCATACAGTGGACCTTGGGACATGTACTGGAGGAGCCATGGTGTAAAGACTGTATACCCAGCACCCACACAACACATTGGATATTTTACTCACTGAAACCCATGATAATGCTCTGACATACCCACAATCACACATTGACCAGGACTGCAATACAAACCCTTGTCTATCTAATCAATGCTACTACAGGGATAGGCATTTATTGCACATACCACAGGGATAGTAGGGTGAGGGTTTGTCATGGCTCTCCTAATTTCAGCAAAATCACTGTCCCTTATATTATATGGCAAGGTTTATTGTATTTGGAGACTGTGGCCTCAGAATGCTGTCTCCTACAAACACCCTCACACACAATTGCACACACATACACACACTTGCCAGGACTCAGAGGGTAACCCATGCCTATCTACCCATTTGTAGACAATGTTATGCTGGTACTGCAAGCTCCAGGTAGCCCATAGGGTGAAGAGTGTAATAAGGCACATTTGATGTCAATTACAGCAGCATCCATTTCTAAGTATAGCAGTGGGGTGTAGCGGGTGAGAAGGGCCTCAGAGTATTTTCAACTACAACACACAGACACTGTTATTCGCAGTAATGCACACTAACATATTTGTCAGTACTGAGGTCCATAGGAGCAGGTGTTCCTAGATGTATACCAGGCTAATGTCCATGGAGAGATGAGAAGAGTAGGGCATGTGGGTACACTGGTATCATGTCACCTGACATTTGTCAGCAGACCATCTATCAACCAGTGCCACTTGAGTGATCCCTAGGGTGACAGTTAAATTCAACAACCAATCATCTGGTTTTCTCTTGCAGAGGGCCATTGAGGTGCTCCAATTGATATGTATGCAACATATATTACATAACATGGCCAGTGTCTGGGTTAGAGACCTTTACCCAAGCATGTTCTGTTGACTGTGGTAGTCTGGTTGAGGTATCCATGGCATGTGTTGCATATAGGGTGGTTTTTTTTAGCTGTGGTATCTATAACACAGCTGGGCAGACATGTCAGTGTCAGACAATCAGAGATTGCCTGTAAACAGCCAAGATGGATGTCTGACATCTGCACATATGTACAGAGGACAGAAATTAGCAAGGCAATGGGTTATGCATTAGGTTGAATGTTTTGACAGAAAGATGTCTGAAACTGATAGGAATGCCATTACTACATGACAGCAGCCCTCAATAACATGTCCTAAACACATAGTAGTCTCCAGTTAATATCCACATATCAGATCAATATCCAATAGGAGATACTTAATAACATACAGCTCCCACACCAAGAACATGATAATCAGTAATCAGAGTCCAGCTTTGCATGCAGGGGTGTATGGTAACAGTGCTACAATCTGCACTCTACTCTTTCTTGGAAAAGCACTGTTAAAAGTAGTGACATAATTATGCAATACATGTAAGTGTGACTGCGTATAACCTGGGATACTACCCATGTATGAAACACACACAAAGAAAAAAGATTGTGGCACTAGCCATGTACACTCAAGTGTCCCATACAGTATACTCACACCCCTTGCTACTGTAATGATAGCACATAGAAGCATGCTATGTACATGGAATTAAATACACTTATTAAAGATGCCATCACCCTGCTATTTTATCAGACTGGAATGTGATCACTGGTTACCAGGGCTGACCTATGCTTAGCTGGTGTAAGCATTGCTTAAATGTAAATGTTAAGCAGATTTGCATAGTGGTAAGCAAAGCCTACATGGTGTAAGGGCCTTTTCGTTTAACTGTAAGTTAGCACTGCTTAGCTTTGTGCAAACCTGCGTAAACCCGCTTAAAGCTGCTCAAAACTGCCTTAACCACTCTGTATCCAGCAGTCCTTGTTCTGCCTAACAACAAAATAAACAGCCCCTGCTGGTCTTTAACCCTGGACTTTGTAGAGTACCATCACAGCACTTAACCACTAATCCATCAGAGCTGTATTAATATCTGTTGCTTGTTCAATTATATCATTCACAACACGTACTGAATAGTAGTGAACAACTGCTTTGACTACTACAATTGTTTACTACTTGTTAGTGAAAATAGTGTTGAATCAGGCATGTTTTTATATCTAAATATACGCATAGATAAATATGGTGGGATACATCTGAGAAGTTATATACAACACTTATTTTTACATAAGGATACAGACATATATATATATATATATATATATATATATATATATATACACATACATATATATATATTTACACATAAGGATACAAATAAAAAATAAAAATATATACACATATGTAGATATATGTATACATGTACATACACACACACACACACACACACACACACACACACACACACACACACACACACATATATATATATATATATATATATATATATATATATATATATATATATTTATTTATATATGTAGGTATAGATAACATATGCCCATAACATGTAGTGGTGTCATACCTCAGCACTCACAACCTCTTAGTGCAAGCGAACGTAATGTAAGTATTGCAGTTATAAATGTAGAATGTTGCTACAGTAACAGGGGTTGTGTCAACAGACATATTGTGTAGGAAGGTTCTTCTGATACTGACATGCATGCCATCAGTTACTGACAGACATCATAAAATCATCATAGTGAAGTACCACACAAATCACAGTAATGATCCTGTGGAATACAGCAGAAATATGACTAACAAACGTGGACAGTCTGAAACAATCGGGTCAGTCCAGTGGTATACACAGAACTACTTAGTGCAAGATGTATGGACCAAGCCTGACAAAGGGGATCTTTATAGCCATGAAAATGGGGATATAACACAAATATTGGAGTTGATAAAGCTTACACAATTGATGCATTCACACCGTCCTGTCTGTCCTAACACATATTAACTGGAGGAGCAGAGGTCCAAAGCCCACATACTTCTCACTAGTTAGTGATATACATCTTCACAGCATCCCACTGCTTTTTCAGAAATACACAACACATATGGTGGCCAGGCAATAGTACATCTAACAAATATCTGGACATAACATCACACTAGGTAAATGCACTGAGGTGCTAGGCATGTCACCAAGCACTGTGTAAACTACAGGCAGACTGCCACAACACTGATCCCAGTTTCTTATGGGGGAATACACATGTAATTGCAAATACAGCAGGCACTAAAGGCATGTAACAGCATGGAGTAACAGACGCTAGTGTGAAAGTACATACCCACAACCAATCTCAACACAGTCACAGTCACATTATGGTAAGCCTAATTAATACTACACCATATGGACTGTGTGAACAAAACCATCCTCGTATTTGTCACTCACACACTAACCCTACATATACTGGCCCAATTCACAGTGTAGTCTGATGCCTGACTGTGGTATGGGACATGTTTCAATCTGGCCCTACAAACATGTATGCTGATAGGGTACCAGAAACTGGAGCAGCATGCAACTTCAGATAGAACAGGACCAAGAACACTGACATCTACCACAGTCTGTACACAGGCCAAGTAACATATTCACAATACACCACTACACAATACTGACACTCTGTCAACAATCACCATAAGTACACAGACCTCACTACTTTACAGACTACAACAGAATGTCCAGATTTTGTCCTTGAATATAAGGCCTACTAGACATAACATGTCTGGCAGTCTGATATATCACTGGCTTGTTATCAGGAATGATGCTAGTAAATAATGATATTCTGTACATATGCACCTCTTACTAAATTTCATATGGACAAAGTGTGACAGGCATGGGGGACAGAGGCACAAACACAGGGCCAATATTTACATATTGCTTTGATAAACTGAGAACATTGCTGGTGTAACACGGTTTGTTGTGGCATATCTCTTCTGAGGGATATGAAGTCAGTAACACACATGGATGTCACCATTTACTGACTGCAATCATCAGAGTATGCCACTGCATTTCTAAAAACAGGAAATGTGTGAGTAACACACCACATCTAAGACTCCAAACTCTGGCCAGTCTGCAGATAGCCTACAGGTGAGAGTTTCCTCAACCACATAACACTTTCATGCCAGACTTTAAATCATGCAGAACAGCCATATCCACACAAACCCTGTTAAACCAACATTACTTCAAATGTAGAACAGCAATACTTACATTCTGTCCCCATGTTTGTGACATCCCCTCCTGTTTGTTGGCCTGTCTCCACAGTGTATGTTGTAAGAGGTATTTCCAACTACCCTCAGTGATGCTGTTTGTCAGACATCCACATGAAGTCCTGCTCACAGTGAAGGAAAAGGGCCAACACCCACATGAAGTGCTTAGTTATAGGAGTGTGTTTCCATGCAATTGGCTATAGGAATGATACCATAGCTGTTCCACGTGCAATTAGCAAGTGAGGGAACTCTAATTCATGCACAGGCCATCAGGTGATCATGAGCATTACCTACAAAAGTCAAGTTGCTGCCTATGCAAAACAGATGTATTTTTCCAAATCTACCAGAGAGGGAGAGAGTGAGAGAGACAGAGAGAAAGTAAGAAAGGAAGGGAGAAAGAGCCAAGCATGTTTGTGTATGATCCGTGGGTGGAGAGTGGTATCTGGGTATTATAACGGTTGCCTATATTGTTTACTAATCCATACTGTCACATAGTAATTGCACATGGCAGTACACATTTATGGCTGTGGATTGTCTACAACAACCTCTATAGTGTCTGAAAACTGTTGGCCTTGTAATGTGGACATTGGGACATATAGGTCCTCAATATAATAATGTAGCAAAACCCACACTGCAATGGATCCTGTCATTACACAATCACCTCAACACCCACACAAGATACTGATGACACACACACACACACACTTACCACCACTGAGTTTCAGACCCCTACCTGGCTATGTACTGCTATTACAGTGTTATACAGGCCACGGAGCTTTCATGTTGGAGAGCTGTTCATAGGTAATTTTGAAGGTGAGTGACATCAGCAGCAGTGCTAAAGGAGGGATAAGAGAAGTGTAGTAAGTGTGAATGTCCACGCAATCAGGCATTAACAAAGACACATACACACAGGGCCAGATTCACGAAACCTCCGTGTAAGACTTAATATGTCTTACTCGGAGGCTGCAGTTGAACGGTATGACATCAGTGTGCCATGAATATTCATGAGGGCACGCTGACTCATCCGTAACTCTTACTCGGACTGAGTAGGCAAGCAGGGGGCATGTCCAACTGCAGAGCAGTCTAAAAGTCCACGCCCCTGCAAGGTTTTAAAGAGCATAATGTCAACAGACAAGAGCGAGTCCGCACAAATATACTTGCACCCAACACCACACTCCTGACACTGTAAACCCCCATCAGAGTTATAAAACAGAAAATATTATTTTTTTTAAATCCATGATATAGCTTCCCGTATTTGCGCTTGTTTGCGCGGGTGTGCCCATTGCTTAACCACAGTTAGCAATTGTGACATTGAAGAGCATATAAGAACTACTTATGCAAATTAATCTAAATAGCAATAGCATAATGGTAGAGCGTATGCACAAAAAGAAGGCATTCACGATTCGAGTCCCACCAGTCCCCTTCTTATTTATGTTTTAAATCAGTATTTGAAATAATACCAGACAAACATGATTAAAATTTTATTAAAAGCAGTGACATGGCCAATGTATCAACGTACAAAATATATATTTTGAAAAGACCCAAATATATAATAGCATGCTGTGAAGCAACATTTTACACAGCTAAACACAGGTGCCCATAGTTTAATAGCACTATACCCACCTAAACAGAGGTGCCCATAGTTTAATAGCACTTCACCCAGCTAAACAGAGTTGCCCATAGTGTAATAGTGCTTTACCCAGTGCAATAGAGTTGCCCAACGTTTAAAAATACTTTACCCAGCGCAATGTCTTTGCACGGATGTGCGCGCCATGCCAACCAGGGCACCATAGGGCACAGGGGAGCAACATAGAGCTAAGTTGCTTAAATGCAGCCACACCCCCTAACCTGTCTAGAGAGTATTAAAATAAAAGAATGACAAGTTTTGAACTCAGGACCCTTTGCATCATAATCAAAATACAGAACCACTAAGCCATGACAACATAGGGGAAACAGCCACTATTAACATTCATAAACTTAGGAATGGTAGTTTAACCATTACTAAGCAGGCCTGCAGTTAGCTGAGAATTTTACAAAATGGCCAGTCACAAAAAAGTGTGGGAAATGTGGCATATTTAAGCCCCACAGGAGGGAATACATGCCATAACTGATTGTAGCTCACATCTGCAGTCAGAATGTTTGGTGTCGGAGAGGGAACGCGCTTCCGAGTGCAGAGATGAGGCATCGAGGAGTCCAAATACATGGTTTGGCTCCTAGTCCACCGTCACGAGGCAAGACTCCTGCAGGGCCAGTTCCAAGGGATGGAGTACAAGGCAGAGGCTTGGAACCGGTTAGCTTGTGACCTCACCAGTGCCACAGGCATTTCTCGGACTGGTGAGCAGGTCCGTCACCACCATGCAGACCTGAAGAGACGAAAGGAGGACCGCCTGAACCAGTGGATACAGGAGGCCCGTGGGATGTGGGATGCCCCAGTACTGAGTATGTAGCCATGGAATGCAGTATGTAAGAATTTAAAATGGAGTATGTATAACGGATAGGAATGTCTCAATATCCCTTCATTTACTTTACAGCTGCAGGTGACCATGTTACAAATCAGCAAGCCTATGCTGATAGGCTGCTAAGGCTGCACTGCCAGGCAGGTTAGTGATTATTCTGCATTTATTGTTATATAAAATATGGGAGAGAGCATGAAAGAAAGTGTTGTAGTCCAATAATACAGCCATAAAATGGACTGAATAAGTCCATTGCATGTACTGTCAGATAAAAACGTTTGAGAGGCAGAAAAAGAGTGTAGTAACCCATTAAGAAAGGTAACAAATGTTTGGAATAATATCTCTGCAGGCACTGTCATATAAAATAATATGTGAGTGAGCCTGAAAAAAGAGTGTGCTAACCTATTAATAAAGGTATAATATGTTGTGAACATGTCTGCCATATATACCGTTAAAACAAATAATGGAGTGAGCCTGTGGAAAAGTGTGTAATGTCATTAATAAAGGTCTAAAATCCAGACTGTGTCTGTTTCACTTAGTATGAAATGTTGTTGTACCCTTGCATTATACAAATAGTACTGTGTTAGAAAGTGCAGTCCCATCTAAAGTGGGTAATGGAAGTGCTAGCAGCTGTGAAGTATATACACAGTCCTCAACAGTCAGTTACTGGCTGGCATGCATAAGTAAATCTGACACATGAGTAGCATGCCAATATGTTCCCCAGAAATGTAAGTATGCTTCAATAAATGCAGGGTTCTGTGCAATTTGAAGTGAAAATGTCACGTGAAAACATCCAGATATGTAGATAAAGAAATATAAATGCAACCATGAAATATGTAGCAGTAACATTTGCATCCTGGGCAGTTAGTATGTGAGATATAGATCAAATATAGATTGAACTAGCCAAACCCACTACACAACCTAATGCATGGTGGCAAGTGTAATAATACATGTAAGGAATATACACCTGCAGTTACTAGGAATGTAGTGTAGAGTAAAAGTGTTTATAAGATGTTAACGGAAGTTTATTCTATACCCTACTGTTTGTGCATAAACCATGCAATTCCACACCTCAATGGGTATGTGTAATCTTAAATATTTGTTGGGATATATGTCCTATTGTTCTATAAATATTTGCACTCATGTTGATGCATGTGCCCTGTTCAAACACCATGTTCATGGTGGCCTGTTGCTATCAATCATCCCTGCATGTGGTTGGAATAACCACTGTTGTTCAATATATGCATGTTTTATGTATGCTGTTCAACTGTTGGAACTGTGGTGTGTTGGATTAATGGGAATATTACTGCATGCTGTTACAACTAATCTGGAATGCTGTTGTTTATGTTGTAATGAGACACACCTAATCACAGAACGTATGGGAAGGCCGGTTCCAGCGGACCCACCTGTCCCTCCTCAGTTGGTGAGTGCACCTGGCACCAGTGGCTCTGGTGCCCAGCCCGGACTCCCCTCCTCCGTTGGTCCTGTGCCATCTTCGGGTGGAAGCGCTGCAGGGGATGGGGCTCGTCCCCCCTGTGCAAGCGTGGGCAGAGAAGGGCCACCCGTCACCCTTCGAAGGGTCCGGGTTGTGGTGCATAGAGAGATCCAGCGTTCAGTCGCTGATCCCCTATGCCAGCTTGAGGTGAGAGTGGCGCATCTCACGGGTGAGCCTACCCATCTTACTCAGCCCCCAGCACAGCCACCCACGGGGCTGTGAAGGTGAGTGGTGACGACCCATGGGTGGAGATCTCGGTTCCACTGTTACCATCTGTGGGCTCATGGGCTTGCGATTTCCAAACAACCTTCCCCATCAATTGTGTTTACCCACCCATGTGTCAAATTCCACCCCTGTATGCATCTTGCTTGTCTTGTCTGTTTACCTCCCCAACCTACCTCCCCAAAGATACCTATTTCCCCTACCTCACTTACCACTCTCACCTGAAAAAAAAAAAAGGGGGCAATCTGTACCCGAAAAAATATTACACCCCATACATAGCTTCCCATTTTGCAAACATGTCCATAGGACATGTACACCAATAATTCTAATTGGCAGTGCAACAAACTATGTTATCCTCACCCCTCTCTCAGGGGTGGAAGGTCTCAAAACTCACTCCAAATTTTCAACATATGCACAGCTGTTGCTGTTAAAGAAATGGGCAGCTATGGGCCTTCCCTACACCCTTCCTGCACTTCCCGAGCTTGTTTTACTACTGTCTGTCCCTCTCTGTGCCCCCTTTTTCACCACTTTCCTATCTCCCCATTTTCTTTTCTTTAAAAGAAATTAGCGCAGGGGTTAGAGGGAGTTAGCACTTTTAAGCAGTAGTTAGCGGGGGTGTGCGAGTGTGAGCTTGTGTGCACTTAGCTAAGCATCGCTAAGCATAGCGCAAACCCACGCAAACCCGCTTACAACTGCTTAAAAGTGCCTTAGTCACTCTGTATGACAAGGCCCTTGTACTGCTCAGCAGCAAAATAGAAAACCTTGCCAGTCTCATAGGTTCATAGTTTCATAGGTTTATACTAGGCTAACTGCCCTAGGGCATTTATAAGCCTAGCCCAAAGTTATGTGGCTTATGCCGCCCCTTATGTTAGAAATACTGTGCCCATTAGTTTGTTGTGCCTCTGTCCAGTAGTGACACAGAGATGATTCCCGGGGTAAACCTACGATCTCCCATCCACCGGTCAAGATTTCTCTTGAACAGAGCCAGCGAGGTGCTCTGCCTCACATGGACTGGGATTTTATTCCACAGCATGGGGAGTCTCTGGGTGATAAATCTATCCCTCCAGCATGTCCTATTTATATCCGTGCTAAGGTTTAAGTCTCTTGCTCTAGTGGTTTTGGTGGATTTGGATTTTTTGAGGTGGAGCATGTCCATTAATTCCGGGTTGGTCGTGGCCTTGTATGTCAGGCACAGGTCACCTCTGAGCAGACGGTAGGCAACTGAATAGAGTTGTAGTTTCTTCAGTCTGGCAGCATATGTCAGGTTTTGGAGTCCCTTTATCCTTTTGGTGAGAACTTTTGGGGTCTCTCCAATTGCTGCAGGTGTCAGGTGAGATACATCCCAAATGGGGCATTGTACTCGATCATTGGTCTGATAAGTGAAGAGTACAGGGGAACAATGACCTCACTTGATCTGGATGTGAATCCCTTCATGATCAGGTGGGCAATGTAGAAGGTCTTTCAAACCACTTTAGCAACGTGAGTGTCAAACGAGAGGCCACTGTCAACCTGGGTCCCCAGGTCCCTGATAACCTCTTCTGTGCTTAGTGGGTTGCCACCTATATGGTAGCTTGGGGATACCTTGTTTTTCCCGAAGGGTATGACTATACACTTTTTTGCATTTAACTTAAGGCCATGGCTCTGGCACCAGCTATCAGTTTCCGTGAGACCCCTCTGAAGGATGTCTGTGTCCGATGTACTATCCACTATGGCATCCAGTTTGCAGTCATTCGCAAACTTTGTCAGCCATAGTCCTCTTATGTTTGCCTGTACTTCTGAGAAGTAGATGCTGAACAGGTCCCGGGTTTGAGACCCGGGACCTTGGACTCACCAGTCTGCATGAAATACTACTACACCACAGCAGATATACAATAGCTTAGTGCTGAAAGCAATTTATCATGCATTACCATGAGTGAATGTAAAGGGAAAATAGGAATGGCATAACACAAATCCTGTTCTGTGGGCCTTAACCAGCAGGTGTTGTTGAATTGCATGACATGACTGTGAAAAGAGAATTAGCCATGCTAGTACGGAATAAGGTTACAGTAGCAGCTTACAAACCCCACACAGTATCAGGGCAGGATAAACACTGGCATATTTGCGTAGGTCACAGGCCAGACCTCCCAACAGTGACTGCTCTACAGTGATGACCCTGATTTGTAAACAAATGTTAGCTGTGTCCCTCTGACTCCCTGTGAAATGTACTAACAGTATGCAGAAAGGTGTTGAATCTCACTTAATAACAAATGCTAATAAATGAGAGTAGACACCGCCTGCACATCAGAAAAAGTGTAGTAATAGAAATGCTCTGAATCACCCAAAGTCTGAACTGCAAAATGTCTGAACTATATGACAGGTGTATCCCAGTTATATGTACCTTTCCCTGAGGCTGTTCAAATATATACGTGAGAGTATCTGAGGCCTGGAAGAGTCAGAAACACACAGGCATATCAGCTTGTCTTGTTACACACTCTGAAAATAGCTGTAGAATGAATCCCACAAGCATGCCCTTATGTAGAAGTACAACACAGAAATAGCAAAGGATGTAGCCATGTACTGCTAGCAACCACCTGTGACAATGCCATTGTTCAGGTGCTGAAAAGACTGTTGTGGTACACAGTCAAAGAATACTAGGCTGACCTCTGTCTACCATCTGGATATGTCCACAGGAGGGAGCTACTCAGACAGACTACAAGCCTTCATAGACTTACAGGTACCCAGCAACTCTGCATGTTCAGTAAGATAAACATCACATGATAATAAATAATGCACACTGCAGTTCTGCACCCCTACCCAAAGGTACTATATACCCGTGTAGTCAGGCACAACCAAGGGTGTAGGTAGGCATACACAGTACAGAAATATGTCCAGTCGTCCTGAGCAGACTGTGCTAATGACAACACAAACCACAAACTGTTCAGATGTGAGTAATGTACTAATGACAGTATAGCAGTTCACAAACAGTGCATGTGCCTGATATTCATAATCGGTAGTACAACATACTTAGATGTCCTCACCCCTCTCTCAGGGGTGGAAGGTTTCAAATGTCCCACCTAATGTACTGCATATGCACAGCTGTTGCTGGTAAAGAAATGGGCAGCTATGGACCTTCTCCACACCCATCGTGTACATCCCAAGCTAGTTTCCCTACTGTCTTCCCCTCTTTGAGCACCCTTTATCACCACATTCCTATCTCCCCATTTACTATTCTGTCAAAGACATGAGCGTGGGGGTTAGCGGGAGTGAGCACTTGTAAACAGTAGTAGGCAGGTTTGCACCAGTGTGCGCATGTGTGCACCTAGCTTAGCATTGCTAAGATACGATAAGCTATGCCAAGCTTAGCTTACTATTGCTAACATTAAATAAGCTCAGCTAAGCTTAGCTTAGTATTGCTAAAATACAATAAGCTAAGCTAAGTTTTGCTTAGCATTGCTAAGCGTCACGCAAACCCGCTTACAACTGCTTAAAAGTGCCTTTGTCACTCTGTATGACAAGGACCTTGTATTGCTCAGCAGCAAAATTAAATACCCTTGTCAGTCTCAAACCTCACACCTTGGACTCACCAGTCTGCATGATGTACCACTAAGCCCCAGCAGATATACAATAACTTGGTGCTGAAAGAAATATAACATGCATTACAAGGAGTGCATGTAAAGGGAAAATAGGAAAGCCATAGGAATACATTGCAATAAAGAAATATGACATGCATTACAAGGAGTGAATGTAAAGGGAAAATAGGAAAGCCATTAGGAATACATTGCAATAAAGAAATATGACCTGCATTACAAGGAGTGAATGTAACGGGAAAATAGGAAAGCCATAGGAATACATTGCAATAAAGAAATATAACATGCATTACAAGGAGTGAATGTAAAGGGAAAATAGGAAAGCCACAGGAATACATTGCAATAACTACTGTTGTATGCCAGTTAATCCCCTAATTCCAAAAGAAAGTACATACTCCCATGTATCCAGTGTTAGCATTAGGAGGTGTGAGTAAACTTACACACTGAGAAGAGTGCACTGGAAGAAGCAACAGTCAGGTTTCAGTACAACAAGCATTTCACTGGCTACAACTCAGTTCCAGATAGGAGACATATACCAACCTTCTGACTGACACAACAGTGTCAACAGCAAACAAGCATGGTCCCCACCTTGCAAAACTGAAAGGCCTACGCCTACCTAACCTATCATTTTATAGCAGTGTCCTGAAATCACAATGAGAACTGCAATTACCACACAGCAGGCTGCATCCGATTACTAAATGGTGGGCACCAATTGATGCAGAGGCCATCACATGCACATGTGCAGATACCTACAAAAGCAGCCTGTACTTGCTGTCCACACATGCAATAATATCATTGCAGCAACGGAGAAAGAGAGAGCGAGCAAGAGAGACAGACAGACAGACAGACAGAGTTGGAGACACCAACCAACCAAAACAATAAAAAAAACAAACAGAGGCAGTGGAAGACACCAACCTAAACAAATAAAAAAAAAAAAAAACATCAACAGGTACAACAGACTGAGGTGAGAAATACAAAGGTAAGGTATGTAACACAGATGTATATGCAGTTGTGCATACGGCAAGGGACATACTGCAACTGTTAGTGAAGGCTGGACATATATATGTATTTGAAGGTTGCTATGTGCACATATCTATATAGGTTGTAGTGTGTGGCATTGAAAACAGCAAGCAGTGCAGGTGTATGTCATGTGGTGGTTAAATGCTGTGGGACTGAGTTACAGCCAGTGTGGTCTGCTACGGCTATACGGCCTGAGGACAGCGAAATGCATTCTGCACAACACTGCAATATTATTACATAATTGTATGTCTCACAACTGTTCCATAATTGATATTCCCACCATGAAAGGTGGGCAGTATATGTGCATATATGTGCATGTATATGTACAGCAGTGGCTGTTTACAAGTGTGTGTGTGTATATATATATATATATATATATATATATATATATATATATATATATATATGTGTGTGTGTGTGTGTGTGTGTGTGTGTGTGTGTGTATATATATATATAGTGCCATACCCCATTCCAAAACACTTTACCCACTAACTACCAGATTGGTGGTTGCCTGAACACTGAAGGTGTCAGAAAGGAACATGGGACACAGGTGGACAGTAGCCTCCTCTTTGATATTCACAGTGCCACACTAGTCTTCTAAACTATCTACGTGGTACGTGTCATCACAAACGATGTGTCATGTATCAAAATATAGGTCAGTGTTCCCCTGTACTCATCACAATGCCCCATGTGGTATTTCCCTCACATGACAACTACAGCAAGTGGAAAGGCTACAGACATACCTCACAAAGGGTAATACTGCCCTGAAACACATAGCCTATGTAGACTGACTCACATAACCACAGCTACAGTGCGTTGCATACCGGCCACCCAGAGGTTACCTCTGCCGAACATACAGAGGTATGCTACACCCATAGCAGTCAGACAACCACCATGTCAACACCTCACAATCCCATCGAGCTACATGGCCTAGGTCCCTAATCCCAGCAGCCTCACTAAACAGCACATACTGGGGGGATAGGCTCCTACTGGCAAATATGCCATACTCTGGAGTAAACCACCCAGCATGAACAAACAAGGCTCCTCAGTAGCAGATGTCAGACATACGCCTGATGATTGTCTGGGGGATAGGTAACATGCCCTGGGAATCACCTCTGTGTATCCGGTTGACAGGAGGAAGTGAAATCTAATTACATGTGTGCCAAAGGCCAGAGTAGCATATGGCTAGGCTGCTGTAAGCCCCAGGGACAATAGTATATTACCTACTTATGACACAATGCACACAGTAGGATGGTATATGTCGTGACATAGTTCCTTGTGTACGACTGTGGTGTCCCATCATAGGCTGAAGCAATACATGTATGCTCAGTAGTGGTACTGCTGGTGATTACAGCCAACATTTGAACTGTTGTACCACCTAAAGATGTAGGCCTAAACAGCACAGTATGGTGTATGTTCACATTCCCTGGTAACACTATCTTGTGTGTTTCCTGTAGTCTGCACAGATTACATTCCTCAGGCATAGGTATCTGTAAGTAGGGGCACACAGTACTGTAAGGTACACAGGAAATGCTAATCTGTGTCAGCATACATTTGTGTGTTGTATGAATGTCTGATGTGTGTGTAATGATGCCTGCACCATGTCCACAATCACATGTGTGATGCAGGGTTTGCGTGTGTACCTAGCAACATGTATACTCTGTTACAGCAGTATGTCAGCTATATTAATAACTGTGCACATATGTTAGGTAGGGGTATGGCATCAACGACAAGGGTGGGTTACTGGTTATACTGTAACTGTACTTCCCATTCATTGCAATGGATGACATATTCCTGCATGCATTAGCTTGATATGTACTCCCCTGGCAAGGCTGTGCATTGGATCCCAAACAGTGAGCCGAGTACTGGTGTATACTGGTGTGTCATATGGGTGTGGCTGGCACTGTCAGCCAGTCGTAGGTTAAGCACTGATATGTGGTATTGAATGTGTGTATCCTCTCACAGACGAACAGATGCTATATATGGCCGTTAACTGATACCTGTACTGTATAATGTTAAGTGTGCCACATGACTTGCTCACACATATCGTTTACTTGTCTTCCAGGCTTATGGCTCATCACAGGAATCCCTGCTACACAGCTGCAGAGGAACAGGAATTCCACCACAGCCTGGTTCAACACTATACCCTGCTGTTTTTCAGGGCCAGCCAGCACCAGCAGGAGCGTACTGCACTGTGGCAAAAACTTGCTCGTTGGGTAAATGACATAGGCATGCATAACCGGACATATGAGCAGGTATGCCATCACTGCAGTGATTTAATTAGTCATGTCCGGCGGTGTGTGTCTGATATCCACAGACAATAGCTTGCCACAGGTGGTGGGGTGGCCATACATCCCCCCTCACCAGAGTGGAGGAACTGCTGCTAAGTGTGGTGGCTCCTGGCCTACAGCAGCAACAATATCACACATGTGTCGTCATGGAGGCCGAAGCCACCCAACATGGTGACATGGAGCGTGCAGGTAACATTCCCTAGCTGTAGACTACTGTTACCTGTATTGTTAGATTATGCATGTGTGAGATGTTTACTGTGTTTAGCAGTTGTGCTGCCTATTGTGTGCAATACTGATAATTTGAATAGTATCTGTACACCTATGCCTGTTGTTCTACTGTAGTTTAGCACACTCACAGTAGCAATGCCACAGTTGTGGCCACTGACAAACTGTGTCATATTCTTGCAGGTCCCTCTGGTGTGACAGCAGGGCAGACATTACATGTTGGTGAGTGTGTTAACACTTTAAACTTGGTATTGAACTCTGCATGTCATAGGTGAGGTGTAGGCCATGTACACATAACACACCTACGCATAATGCATGCTGTGCATGTTTACTGTGAGATGTGAAACATATCGGTAATGTCAGTAGCTGCCTCAATCACATGCAATGCACAGAGCATCAGACACAAATGTGGCAACACTGTACTGCACATTGGATAGGCATAGTTGACACACATGTACACAACATAACATGTTTGTCATACACAGTACACCTCAACATGCTACACATAGTGTAACCAGACACCCGCTGCCAGGTCACACTTCAGTATCCCACATGTCATCCACACACCACACATTATATACCTGAGGGGTAGGGGCCTAGCATGGGGCTGTGCAACACTCCTCAACACATAACACAGTCATGTTAGGCAATGCTCTCTATTGGGCACCTCACACACCCTTGTGCAACATGGCTGTGTAATTGTGGACTTAGCCACTGCACTGTGGTTCAGGTACAGCATGCTGGGCGGTGGTCTAGCACACTTTAGTGGCCTTGAATGACCACATGATGCATGATGATGATGGCTAATAGTACTACACCCCATACTGTTACAATGGCCTTGTCCAGGATTGGTATCCCATCACGTATACATGCACCACTCATCCCGTGTGTGTACATAGCATGCATGTGCTACATCTGTGTCCACAATTATCTGCTACAGACACAAACACTGCAATCAGACATGGAAATCCATTTGACACACAGATAACACATGCAGCCATGGTATGTATACCTGTGTGTGATGGTGCACAGGACATTACAGAGCTTATAATACTTTCACAGAAATGTTGTGTCCTTGTGCACATTGTGTTCCAGGGTGTAGGCAATCACTGAACATGTACACACATGCACCACAACCATGTACACTGTCATTAACTATGGCTGTCTACACTCACACTGCATGGACTTGATCAACACTTATTCTGCATGCTGACATGTGTGACATGACTGTTTGCCTTGTGATACTGTCACCCACCTTCAACCAGTATTGAGTATGATTTGGATTCCTGTTGTTTGTGTATCTGCTGTAGTGAGGAGTGTGCATGTGTTCCTGTGTTCCTGTGTGCATGTGTTCCTGTAAGCATGTGTGCATGTGTGCATGTGTGCATGTGTGCATGTGTTCATGCGTGCATGTGTGCATGTGCAGACCATAACGTCTGTTTCCTGTCTTCCTCTCATAGGTGCTGAGGTAGGGGTTGGCGAAAGCAGCAGGTGACCTGAAGCCACTGCCATGGATAGTGGTGATGATGACACATGTATTTTGGCACAGGGAGATTTGGCAGGGTCAGTTGTTGGTCCGCCAATCGACAGTACACAGCATTCAACCCCATCTATGCGCACACTCATACTGCAATTACATTCCTCACCACCGATGGCCATAGGGGAGGGACAGCATACAGTTGGCATTGACCAGGAGAGTGTGGTACCCATGGCACATGCATCCCCTCACAGCAGCCATAGCCATAGACCCGGAACGGTACCACATAGGTGGAGGTCCAGGGGTTCTCGGGGGAGCACGACTGGACGTATTGCCCCGGGTAGGCATGCCCTAACAGGTCTTACGACGATCACTATGTTCTGGGCTGTAATGCAGGCTCAGGCACGTATGGAACGGTACACCAGGCAGGGAATTAGGGCGCAGAGGGCACATTACACCACTATCAATGACAGCATCCGTGACCTTGCCGGTGCCATCTAGACATACACCGAGGTCACTGATAGACAGTGGGGGGAAACAATAGATGCCCTCCACAACATGTCTTCCTCGAGCCAGGACCGTGCGGGATGGTTGCGACGTTGATGCGGACGCATGCCAGCAACAGCAACAGCTGGCAGTGGTCATGGATGGCCCACAGTTCACAGCCGCTCCCGTAGTGGCAGTACCAGCCCCAGCAATGCTGGGGCTGGCCTGTCCATTGTCCGTCCCAGTAGACCACGTGCACGTGGATCTGGCCAGTCCTGGCAGGGATATGGGTCCAGTCATCATACCTCTGCCTCTGATGACAGTACCCAGTCAGGGTTGGTACCCAATACTGTCCGTAACACCCCTGCCAGGCACAGGTACTGTGTCCATGGCCGGAGACAGTGATCTGTACAGCCAAGCAGGTACAGTCTGTGGCTGTCCCACAAACCACCGTATATGGCAGTCACATGGTGGAGCTGTGTGCATGCAGACACACACACATTAACCAAACAACTAGGGCTCACACATGCACACACACATTACATCAACATTGGCCCATGCTGTACTGTTGTCCCTCATACACACACACACACACACACACACACACACACACACACACACACACACACACACACACACACACACACACACAGACATGTCAATTGGATGGGTCAATGTCAGGCTCTGGCAAACAACAAAACACCCTGTGCATATGATGATACCTGTCCCACCTCCTCTCATCTGCATTATCGATGGAGGGACAGGCTAACATGGTGCTGATGCACAGGGTGACACTATAGCAGTGTAGCAATAATAGCAAGTTGTCAACAAGGAAGTGCAACTACATCCTTGTAGGTATATCTGAGCAGACATTATGCATCAAAGCTCTGATTGTCAATGTAGCATTGTTTACACCACTGTTAGGTCTGAGTATGTATTATCCACCCATGTGCCACTTGGCTGATGTATGATGTGTTGCCAGCATGTGTTAGTGAGTGGACAGTACGTGTGTGATGTGTGCAGTACAGATTAGCAAGTGTACATCTGTGAACATGGTGGGTGCACACTATCTGGATGTATGTGCATAGTGGACACATGGGACGTGTGGCATACCCTGTCGTACACATTGTTAACATCTCATTGCATCTTTCAATGGCCATTATGCATTCTACTACAGTTATGTAATAACATGGGTAGACGTGTGTATGACATGGGTTGACACTATGCTGCGGGTGGTACCATTAATATCAGTCAATGATTTGTGGTCTGGTAGTATACACAACCTCAACAGCATGACTATAAGCAATCATTGGATGATGCCCTGAAAATGACACACAATAGTAGGGAACCCAGTATCAATTGGATCCTTCTGGTGCTACACTATAACACTAACCAGTGGTGATGACCGCCACCCATTACTGTGACCACACCTGTGTGTCATATAGCCCCCTTAGGTACATGCAGACACAATAGGGATGTGTCCATCGAAATCTGAGAATGCATGGATTGGCCTACAATGCATTCCCTGGATGGGACGCATATCCTACACAAGGGTATCATACAGACAGATACCTGTTGTGTGATACATGCTGTATAGCAGTATGCCGACTATGGCATAGTCATCCTCATGTACTAAACATACTATCCCGTCAGTACCACACAGGTGGTAGCCCTCAACATGTATGTCGAGTACCATTGTGTACATACAGAACCATGTTATGTCATGTGTCCCTTGGTATCCACATATCCATAGGTATTGAGGAGTCCCAAGGTGTATCACATAAGACATTAAAGGCCTGAATGCATATCCACAAGGCAGTCATGCACCTATAAAGACTGTCCATTCTTGGCAGACTTTGTTGTGTATGACCATGTCTGACATATACCCCAGGCATATACCCTCACTCACACTACTCTTAAGTAACTGTCATGGGTGTGTGTGCCATAGATGACCTTGGCCACAGAAAACGACAGTGGACGGCCGTGTCACATACATACATACATATGTGACCTATGATCTGAGAAGCAGCGGCACAACCTGTCAATGGAAATAAATGTATTCATGTAGTATGCAGGCTTCACACCTATGTACTGATTGAAAGGATAAGTACACATATATATTTGCCACGCAGATACCTGATGTCTGCAATGCACTTACTGTTGTCATCATACTATGTCATACCATAGTATAAGCAAAACCCAGACGGTGTTGACCAACAGTGACACACAAACAGTCAGCATTTGCAGAATTCAATCCCCTACCTAACTATGTTATGATACTAGAGAGAGACACATTAACACAGTGTGCTTTTTGCTTTACTGACTGTTTTCCCTTCTCCTGCAGTATTTGAAGGATGGTGACATCATCAGACTTTCCAAAGAAGAATGTACCTCTTTTAGTGTGTTTTCACAGTCTCCAAAAAGGGAACTCTTTTCAAAGACAATTGCACACACTCACTGTTTGCCAGATTCAAACCCCTATCTAACTATGTTACGATACTAAAGTGAGACGCACTAACATGGCATGCTATTTGCTTTTCTGGCTGGTAGTTCTTTTCCTGCAGTATTTGTAGGATGGTGACATCATCAGACTTTCCAAAGAGGAATGTACCTCTTTTAATGTGGTTTCACAGTCTCCAAAAAGGGCACGCCTTTCAAAGACAATTGCACACATACACACACTCACTGTTTGCAGGATTCAAATCCCTAACTAACTATGTTATGGTACCAGAGAGAGACGCACTAACACAACACGCTATTTGCTTTACTGGCTTGATTCTCTTCTCCTGCAGGATTAGTAGGATGGTGACATCATCAGACTTTCCAAGAGGAATGTACCTCTTTTAGTGTGTTTTCACAGTATCCAAAAAGGACACTCCTTTCAAAGACAATTGTACACATACACTCACACTCACACACACACACTGTTTGCAGAATTCAAACCCCTACCTAACTATGTTATGATATTAGAGAGAGAGATGCACTAACACGGCGCACTATTTGCTTTACTGGCTGGTTTCTCTTCTTCTGCAGTGTTTGTAGGATGGTGACATCATCAGACTTTCCAAAGAGGAATGTACATCTTTCAGTGTGTTTTCACAGTCTCCAAAAAGGGCACTCCTTTCAAAGACAATTGCACACACACACTCACTGTTTGCAGAATTCAAACCCCTACCTAACTATGTTATGATACTAGAGAGAGACGCACTAACACAGTGCGCTATTTGCACACTAACACAGCGTGCTATTTGCTTTACTGGCTGGTTTCTCTTCTCCTGCAGTATTTTTAGGATGGTGACATCATCAGACTTTCCAAAGAGGAATGTACCTCTTTTAGTGTGTTTTCACAGTCTCCAAAAAGGGCACTCCTTTCAAAGACAATTGCACACATACACCCCCCCCCACACACACACACACTGTTTGCAGGATTCAAACCCCTTTTTAACTATGTTATGATTCTAGGGAGTGATGCATTAACACGGCACACTATTTGCTTGATTGGCTAGTTTCTCTTCTCCTGTTGTATTTGTAGGATGGTGACATGATCAGACTTTCCAAGGAGGAATGTACCTCTTTAAATGTGTTTTCAGTCTCCAAAAAGGGCACTCATTTCAAAGACAATTGCACACATACACACACACACACACGCACACACACGCACACACACACACACACACACACACACACACACACACACACACACACACACACACACACACACACACACACACACACACACACACACACACACACTCACTGTTTGCAGGATTTAAACCCCTATCTAACTATGTCATGATACTAGAGAAAGACGCACTAACAAGCGGTGCACTATTTGCATTACTGGCTGGTTTCTCTTCTCCTGCAGTATTTGTAGGATGGTGACATCATCAGACTTTCCAAAGAGGAATGTAGCTCTTTTAGTGTGTTCTCAGTCTCCAAAAAGGACACTCCTTTCAAAGACAATTGCACACATACACACTCTCTCACTGTTTGCAGAATTCAAACTCCTACCTAATTATGTTATGATACTAGAGAGAGACACACTAACACGGCACGCTATTTGCTTTACTGGCTGGTTTCTCCTGCAGTATTTGTAGGATGGTGACATCATCAGACTTTCCAAAGAGGAATGTACCTCTTTTAGTGTGTTTTCACAGTCTCCAAAAAGGACACTCCTTTCAAAGACAATTGCACACATACACACACACACACACACACACACACACACACACACACACACACACACACACACACACACACACACACTCACTGTTTGCAGAATTCAAACCCCTACTTAACTATGTTATGACACTAGAGAGAGAGATGCACTAACATGGTGCGCTATTTGCGCACTAACACGGTGCTCTATTTGCTTTACTGGCTGGTTTCTTTTCTCCTGCAGTATTTGTAGGATGGTGACATCATCAGACTTTCCAAAGAGGAATGTACCTCCTTTACTGAGTTTTCTCAGTCTCCAAAAAGGGAACACCTCTCAATGGAAATTGCACACATTCACACTCCTGCAGTATTTGTAGGATGGTGACATCATCAGACTTTCCAAAGAGGAATGTACCTCTTTCATTGTGTTTTCACAGTCTCCAAAAGGGCACTCCTTTTAAAGACAATTGCACATATACACACACACAGTTTGCAGGATTCAAGCCCCTACCTAACTATGTTATGATACTAGATAGAGATGCACTAACACGGCGCACTATTTGCTTTAGGGCACAATATTTGCTTTACTGGCTGGTTTCTCTTCTCCTGCAGTATTTGTAGGATGGTGACATCATCAAACTTTCCAAAGAGGAATGTACCTCTTTCAGTGAGTTTTCACAGTCTCCAAAAAGGGCACTCCTTTCAAAGACAATTGCACACATACACACACACACACACACACACACACACACACACACACACACACACACACACACACACACACACACACACTCACTGTGTGCAGGATTTAAACCCATATCAAACTATGTTATGATACTAGACAGAGATGCACTAACACGGCGCACTATTTGCTTTAGGGTGCACTATTTGCTTTACTGGCTGGTTTCTCTTCTCCTGCAGTATTTGTAGGATGGTGACATCATCAGACTTTCCAAAGAGGAATGTACCTCTTTTAGTGTATTTTCACAGTCCCCAAAAAGGACACCCCTTTCAAAGACAATTGCACACATACACAGACACTCTCACTGTTTGCAGAATTCAAACCCCTAATTAATTATGTTATGATACTAGAGAGAGACGCACTAAGATGGCGCGCTATTGGATTTACTGGCTGGTTTTTATTCTCCTGCAGTATTTGTAGGATGGTGACATCATCAGACTTTCCAAAAAGGAATGTACCTCTTTTAGTGTGATTTCACAGTCTCCAAAAAGGACACTCCTTTCAAAGACAATTGCACACATACACGCACACTCACACTCACAGTTTGCAGAATTCAAACCCCTACCTAACTATGTTATGATACTAGAGAGAGACACACTAACATGGTGTGCTATTTGCGCACTAACATGGTGCGCTATTTGCTTTAGGGTGCACTATTTGCTTTACTGACTGGTTTCTCTTCTCCTGCAGTATTTGTGGGATGGTGACATCATCAGACTTTCCAAAGAGGGATGTACCTCTTTCAGTGTGTTTTCACAGTCTCCAAAAAGGGCACTCCTTTCAAAGACAATTGCACACATATACACACACACGCACACACACACTCACTGTGTGCAGGATTTAAACCCATATCTAACTATGTTATGATACTAGATAGAGATGCACTAACACGGCGCACTATTTGCTTTAGGGCGCACTATTTGCTTTACTGGCTGGTTTCTCTTCACCTGCAGTATTTGTAGGATGGTGACATCATCAGACTTTCCAAAGAGGAATGTACCTCTTTTAGTGTGTTTTCACAGTCTCCAAAAAGGACCCCCCTTTCAAAGACAATTGCACACATACACACACACTCTCACTGTTTGCAGAATTCAAACCCCTAATTAATTATGTTATGATACTAGAGAAAGACGCACTAAGATGGTGCGCTATTTGCTTTACTGGCTGGTTTTTCTTCTCCTGCAGTATTTGTAGGATGGTGACATCATCAGACTTTCCAAAGAGGAATGTACCTCTTTTAGTGTGATTTCACAGTCTCCAAAAAGGACACTCCTTTCAAAGACAATTGCACACATACACACACACTCACAGTTTGCAGAATTCAAACCCCTACCTAACTATGTTATGATACTAGAGAGAGACACATTAACACAGTGTGTTTTTTGCTTTACTGACTGTTTTCCCTTCTCCTGCAGTATTTGAAGGATGGTGACATCATCAGACTTTCCCTAGAAGAATGTACCTCTTTTAGTGTGTTTTCACAGTCTCCAAAAAGGACACTCCTTTCAAAGACAATTGTACACATACACTCACACTCACACACACACTGTTTGCAGAATTCAAACCCCTACCTAACTATGTTATGATATTAGAGAGAGAGATGCACTAACACGGCGCACTATTTGCTTTACTGGCTGGTTTCTCTTCTTCTGCAGTGTTTGTAGGATGGTGACATCATCAGACTTTCCAAAGAGGAATGTACATCTTTCAGTGTGTTTTCACAGTCTCCAAAACGGGCACTCCTTTCAAAGACAATTGCACACACACACTCACTGTTTGCAGAATTCAAACCCATACCTAACTATGTTATGATACTAGAGAGAGACGCACTAACACAGTACGCTATTTGCACACTAACACAGCGTGCTATTTGCTTTACTGGCTGGTTTCGCTTCTCCTGCAGTATTTATAGAATGATGACATCATCAGACTTTCCAAAGAGGAATGTACCTCTTTTAGTGTGTTTTCACAGTCTCCAAAAAAAGCACTCCTTTCAAAGACAATTGCACACATACACCCCCCCCACACACACACACACTGTTTGCAGGATTCAAACCCCATTTTAACTATGTTATGATACTAGGGAGTGATGCATTAACACGGCACGCTATTTGCTTGATTGCCTAGTTTCTCTTCTCCTGTTGTATTTGTAGGATGGTGACATCATCAGACTTTCCAAGGAGGAATGTACCTCTTTAAGTGTGTTTTCAGTCTCCAAAAAAAGGGCACTCCTTTAAAAGACAATTGCACACACACACACACACACTCACTGTTTGCAAGATTCAAACCCCTACCTAACTATGTTATGATACTAGAAAGAGACACACTAACATGGCGCACTATTTGCCTTATTGGCTGGTTTCTCTTCTGCAATATTTGTAGGATGGTGACATCATCAGACTTTCCAAAGAGGAATGTACCTCTTTAAGTGTGTTTTCACAGTCTCCAAAAACGGTACTCCTTTCAAAGACAATTGCACACACACACACACACACACACACACACACACACACACACACACACACACACACACACACACACACACACACACTCACTGTTTGCAGAATTCAAACCCCTACCTAACTATGTTATGATACTAGAGAGAGATGCACTAACACGGCACTCTATTTGCGTGCTAACACAGCGCCCTATTTGCTTTACTGGCAGGTTTCCTTTCTCCTGCAGTATTTGTAGGATGGTGACATCATCAGACTTTCCAAAGAGGAATGTACCTCGTTTACTGAGTTTTCTCAGTCTCCAAAAAGGGAACACCTCTCAATGGAAATTGCACACATTCACACTCCTGCAGTATTTGTAGGATGGTGACATCATCAGACTTTCCAAAGAGGAATGTACCTCCTTCATTGTGTTTTCACAGTCTCCAAAAGGGCACTCCTTTTAAAGACAATTGCACATATACACACACACAGTTTGCAGGATTCAAGCCCCTACCTAACTATGTTATGATACTAGATAGACATGCACTAACACGGCGCACTATTTGCTTTAGGGCGCAATATTTGCTTTACTGGCTGGTTTCTCTTCTCCTGCAGTATTTGTAGGATGGTGACATCATCAAACTTTCCAAAGAGGAATGTACCTCTTTCAGTGAGTTTTCACAGTCTCCAAAAAGGGCACTCCTTTCAAAGACAATTGCACACATACACACACACACACACACACACACACACACACACACACACACACAGACACACACACGCACACACACGCACACACACACACACACACACACACACTCACTGTGTGCAGGATTTAAACCCATATCAAACTATGTTATGATACTAGATAGAGATGCACTAACACGGCGCACTATTTGCTTTAGGGTGCACTATTTGCTTTACTGGCTGGTTTTTCTTCTCCTGCAGTATTTGTAGGATGGTGACATCATCAGACTTTCTAAAGAGGAATGTACCTTTTTTAGTGTGTTTTCACAGTCTCCAAAAAGGACACCCCTTTCAAAGACAATTGCACACATACACACACTCTCACTGTTTGCAGAATTCAAACCCCTAATTAATTATGTTATGATACTAGAGAGAGACACACTAAGATGGCGCGCTATTTGCTTTACTGGCTGGTTTTTATTCTCCTGCAGTATTTGTAGGATGGTGACATCATCAGACTTTCCAAAAAGGAATGTACCTCTTTCAGTGTGTTTTCACAGTCTCCAAAAAGGGCGCTCCTTTCAAAGACAATTGCACACATACACACACACTCACACTCACAGTTTGCAGAATTCAAACCCCTACCTAACTATGTTATGATACAAGAGAGAGACACACTAACATGGTGCGCTATTTGCGCACTAACATGGTGCGCTATTTGCTTTAGGGCGAACTATTTGCTTTACTGACTGGTTTCTCTTCTCCTGCAGTATTTGTGGGATGGTGACATCATCAGACTTTCCAAAGAGGGATGTACCTCTTTCAGTGTGTTTTCACAGTCTCCAAAAAGGGCACTCCTTTCAAAGACAATTGCACACATATACACACACACGCACACACACACTCACTGCGTGCAGGATTTAAACCCATATCTAACTATGTTATGATACTAGATAGAGATGCACTAACACGGCGCACTATTTGCTTTAGGGCGCACTATTTGCTTTACTGGCTGGTTTCTCTTCGCCTGCAGTATTTGTAGGATGGTGACATCATCAGACTTTCCAAAGAGGAATGTACCTCCTTTAGTGTGTTTTCACAGTCTTCAAAAAGGACACCCCTTTCAAAGACAATTGCACACATACACACACTCTCACTGTTTTCAGAATTCAAACCCCTAATTAATTATTTTATGATACTAGAGAAAGACTCACTAAGATGGTGCGCTATTTGCTTTACTGGCTGGTTTTTCTTCTCCTGCAGTATTTGTAGGATGGTGACATCATCAGACTTTCCAAAGAGGAATGTACCTCTTTTAGTGTGATTTCACAGTCTCCAAAAAGGACACTCCTTTCAAAGACAATTGCACACATACACACACACTCTCAGTTTGCAGAATTCAAACCCCTACCTAACTATGTTATGATACTAGAGAGAGAGAGACGCACTAACATAGCGCGTTATTTGCGCACTAACATGGTGCGCTATTTGCTTTAGGGCGCACTATTTGCTTTACTGGCTGGTTTCTCATCTCCTGCAGTATTTGTGGGATGGTGCCATCATCAGACTTTCCAAAGAGGAATGTACCTCTTTCAGTGTGTTTTCACAGTCTCCAAAAAGGACACTCCTTTCAAAGACAATTGCACGCATACACACTCACAGTTTGCAGGATTCAAACCACTACCTAACTATGTTATGATACTAGAGAGAGAGAGAGACGCACTAACACGGTGCACTATTTACTTTAGGGCGCACTATTTGCTTTACTGGCTGGTTTCTCTTCTCCTGCAGTATTTGTAGGATGGTGACATCATCAGACTTTCCAAAGAGGAATGTACCTCTTTCAGTGTGTTTTCACAGTCTCCAAAAAGGACAGTCCTTTCAAAGACAATTGCACACACACACACACACACACACACACACACACACACACACACACACACACACACACACACACACATACTCACTGTTTGCAGAATTCAAACCCCTCAAACCCCTACCTAACTATGTTATGATATGAGAAAGAGAGAGACGCACTAACACGGTGTGCTCTTTGCTTTACTGGTTGGTTTCTCTTCTCCTGCAGTATTTGTAGGATGGTGACATCATCAGACTTTCCAAAGAGGAATGTACCTCTTTTAGTGTGTTTTCACAGTCTCCAAAAAGGGCACTCCTTTCAAAGACAGTTGCACACATACACCCCCCCCACACACACACACACACACAGTTTGCAGGATTCAAACCCCTTTTTAACTATGTTATGATACTAGGGAGTGATGCATTAATACGGCACGCTATTTGCTTGATTGGCTAGTTTCTCTTCTCTTGTTGTATTTGTAGGTTGGTGACATCATCAGACTTTCCAAGAAGGAATGTACCTCTTTCAGTGTGTTTTCAGTCTCCAAAAAAAGGGCACTCCTTTAAAAGACAATTGCACACACACACACTCACTGTTTGCAAGATTCAAACCCCTACCTAACTATGTTATGATACTAGAAAGAGACACACTAACATGGTGCACTATTTGCTTTATTGGCTGGTTTTTCTTCTGCAATATTTGTAGGATGGTGACATCATCAGACTTTCCAAAGAGGAATGTACCTCTTTAAGTGTGTTTTCACAGTCTCCAAAAACGGCACTCCTTTGAAAGACAATTGCACACACACACACACACACACACACACACACACACACACACACACACACACACACACACACTCACTGTTTGCAGAATTCAAACCCCTACCTAACTATGTTATGATACTAGAGAGAGATGCACTAACACGGCGCTCTATTTGCGTGCTAACACAGCACCCTATTTGCTTTACTGGCTGGTTTCCTTTCACCTGCTGTATTTGTAGGATGGTGACATCATCAGACTTTCCAAAGAGGAATGTACCTTGTTTACTGAGTTGTCCCAGTCTCCAAAAAGGGAACAACTCTCAAAGGAAACTGCACACATACACACTCCTGCAGTACTTGTAGGATGGTGACATCATCAGACTTTCCAAAGAGGAATGTACCTCTTTAAGTGTGTTTTCACAGTCTCCAAAAAGGGCACTCCTTTCAAAGACAATTGCCCACATACACATATCCTCCCACACACGCACGCACACTCACTGTTTGCAGGTTTCATACCCCTTCTTAAATATGTTATGATACCAGAGAGTGACGCATTAACACAGCGTGCTATTTGATTTACTGGCTGGTTTTCCTTCTCCTGCTGTATTTGTAGGATGGTGACATCATCAGACTTTCCAAAGAGGAATGTACCTCTTTCAGTGTGCTTTCACAGTCTCCAAAAAGGGCACTGCTGTCAAAGACAATTGCACACATACATGCACAGTCACTCACAGTTTGCAAGATTCAAACGCCTACTCTATGTTATGATACTAGAGAGAAACCCCTACCTAACTATGTTATGATACTAGAGAAAGACGCACTATTTGCTTTACTGGATGGTTTCTCTTCTCGTGCAGTATTTGCAGCATGGTGACATCATCAGACTTTCCAAAGAGGAATGTACCTCTTTCAGTGTGTTTTCACAGTCTCCAAAAAGGGCACTCATTTCAAAGACAATTACATACACACACACACACACACACACACACACACACACACACACACACACACACACACACACACACACACACACACTCACTGTTTGCAGGATTTAAACCCCTATCTAACTATGTCATGATACTAGAGAAAGACGCACTAACACGCGGTGCACTATTTGCTTTACTGGCTGGTTTCTCTTCTCCTGCAGTATTTGTAGGATGGTGACATCATCAGACTTTCCAAAGAGGAATGTACCTCTTTTAGTGTGTTTTCACAGTCTCCAAAAAGGACACTCCTTTCAAAGACAATTGCACACATACACACACTCTCACTGTTTGCAGAATTCAAACCCCTAATTAATTATGTTATGATACTAGAGAGAGACACACTAACATGGCACGCTATTTGCTTTACTGGCTGGTTTCTCCTGCAGTATTTGTAGGATGGTGACATCATTAGACTTTCCAAAGAGGAATGTACCTCTTATAGTGTGTTTTCACAGTCTCCAAAAAGGACACTCCTTTCAAAGACAATTGCACACATACACACATACACACACACACACACACACACACACACACACACACACACACACACACACACACACACACACACACACACACACACACACGCACACTCACTGTTTGCAGAATTCAAACCCCTACTTAACTATGTTATGACACTAGAGAGAGATGCACTAACATGGTGCTCTATTTGCGCACTAACACGGCGCGCTATTTGCTTTACTGGCTGGTTTCCTTTCTCCTGCAGTATTTGTAGGATGGTGACATCATCAGACTTTCCAAAGAGGAATGTACCTCCTTTACTGAGTTTTCTCAGTCTCCAAAAAGGGAACACCTCTCAACGGAAATTGCACACATTCACACTCCTGCAGTATTTGTAGGATGGTGACATCATTAGACTTTCCAAAGAGGAATGTACCTCTTTTAGTGTGTTTTCACAGTCTCCAAAAAGGGCACTCCTTTCAAAGACAATTGCTCACATACACACATCCCCGCCACACACACTCACTGTTTGCAGGATTCAAACCCCATCCTAACTATGTTATGATACTAAAGAGTGATGGATTAACACAGTGCACTATTTGCTTTACTTGCTGGTTTCACTTCTCCTGCGGTATTTGTAGGATGGTGACATCATCAGACTTTCCAAAGAGGAATGTACCTCTTTTATTGTGTTTTCACAGTCTCCAAAAGGGCACTCCTTTTAAAGACAATTGCAAATATACACACACACAGTTTGCAGGATTCAAGCCCCTACCTAACTATGTTATGATACTAGATAGAGATGCACTAACACGGCGCACTATTTGCTTTAGGGCGCAATATTTGCTTTACTGGCTGGTTTCTCTTCTCCTGCAGTATTTGTAGGATGGTGACATCATCAAACTTTCCAAAGAGGAATGTACCTCTTTCAGTGTGTTTTCACAGTCTCCAAAAAGGGCACTCCTTTCAAAGACAATTGCACACATATATATATACACACACACACACACACACACACACACACACACACACACACACACACACACACACACACACTGTGTGTGCAGGATTTAAACCCATATCTAACTTTGTTATGATACTAGATAGAGATGCACTAACATGGCGCACTATTTGCTTTAGGGCGCACTATTTGCTTTACTGGCTGGTTTCTCTTCTCCTGCAGTATTTGTAGGATGGTGACATCATCAGACTTTCCAAAGAGGAATGTACCTCTTTTAGTGTGTTTTCACAGTCTCCAAAAAGGACACCCCTTTCAAAGACAATTGCACACATGCACACACTCTCACTGTTTGCAGAATTCAAACCCCTAATTATTTATGTTATGATACTAGAGAGAGACGCACTAAGATGGCACGCTATTTGCTTTACTGGCTGGTTTTTCTTCTCCTGCAGTATTTGTAGGATGGTGACATTATCAGACTTTCCAAAGAGGAATGTACCTTTTTTAGTGTGTTTTCACTGTCTCCAAAAAGGACACTCCTTTCAAAGACAATTGCACACATACACACACACTCACACTCACAGTTTGCAGAATTCAAACCCCTACCTAACTATGTTATGATACTAGAGACAGCCGCACTAACATGGCATGCTATTTGCACACTAACATGGTGTGCTATTTGCTTTAGTGCGCACTATTTGCTTTACTGGCTGGTTTCTCTTCTCCTGCAGTATTTGTGGGATGGTGACATCATCAGACTTTCCAAAGAGGAATGTACCTTTTTCAGTGTGTTTTCACAGTCTCCAAAAAGGGCACTCCTTTCAAAGACAATTGCACACATACACACACACAGTTTTCTGGATTCAAACCCCTACCTAACTATGTTATGATACTAGAGAGAGACACACTAACACGGTGCACTATTTACTTTAGGGCGCACTATTTGCTTTACTGGCTGGTTTCTCTTCTCCTGCAGTATTTGTAGGATGGTGACATCATCAGACTTTCAAAAGAGAAATGTACCTCTTTCAGTGTGTTTTTACAGTCTC
>NC_056743.1:839264558-839278668 GCF_019279795.1 Protopterus annectens
CTAGCAACAGCACTCAAACCACATGTGCACACATTGACATACTTGGATGCTGTAAATGTACTCTACCTAAGCAGCAAGAGACCTCCAAAGCAGACACACACACACCTGCTACCCCACTAATATACCCACATATCACAAAGTTCACAATGTCAGTGTGCCACACAGTCACTGCCCTTCAGGCTAAACAACACACCTAATACACTTTCAATAGGCAACACTTATGTTCAGACACACTGATGTACCACTCACCAGCCCTGTCAAGGGAATAGTCACTTTGGGCTGTCTTTTGGGTGCCAGAATCTGCCGCATAACACATTCAGTCAGGTCACTCCATAGCAAGTACAAGACTGGCACCATCATTGTCCATGCTGGTGTGTGTAACCTCAAACGTTACTTCCTGGACCACATGACATGATACATGGAGGTACACTCTGATCATGGAGCCCAGGCCAGTATGACCCTGACCTTGTCTAGCATCTTACACCAACCAATTATGATGTCACAGTATACGGACACACATATCACATTTAACAGTTGGCTAAGAAATTTGTTTCATTCATTGGGGATACAGTGTCTGTCAGCGTATGGTGACATGCTCAACATGCCACATAGCTTCACAATGGACAGCTTGCACCTGTCACCCTTGGACTTTGGTATGCTGGCTAAGGCTCTTGCTACCACCAGAGTGCCTTTTTTAAGCAGGGCTCAGAAGACAAACCCACCTCCATAGACATTACAGGTTAAATGAAACTAAGGGTAATGCTGCTCAACAACAGTTGTGTTAACCTCATATTGTGGTCCCTCAGGACTCTCCTCAGTATGGAGGAGAGCAATATCTGTGCACTGACAGACACCTGGTTCAGGCTCGCTTATGCACACCAGCACTACCAGGTTATGTTTCATACCATGCTGTCTGACAACAAGACTTGGAACAGACAACACAATTAGGGGGAGTATCCATATACATCACAGATACACAAACCTCCAGGTTAGTAGCACTGCACAAAGCATCACAGACCATACATATATAACTGCCATTGTGCAATACTACCTTTCAGTTTGTTGCCTGCTACAGAACACACTCCCAAACTCAGGAACCACAATCAGCTTTTGTGGGAACTATGGAGAATATGAAGGTCTCCACAGACACTAGTATATTGTGTGACTTCATATACACACTTATTGACTGGGGATATTACTCAAGCCCCGACAACCTCACCCAACAGTCACTACAATTTGTGGACTCATATGCTTTGGCACAACCAGTCAGCACAGCCACAAGGGGGAATACATATTGGACCTGCTCATAACCAACATGGGGACTCTATGTTCCACACTAGCGATATACCCCTCATTGGTAAGGTCAGAATATACATGTGTCACACAGGACATACATATACCATCCACACACCCATCCTGGGTGATCTTGGTGAACTTCTCATGAGCCAACATCTCACTTCACCAAAGCAAGATGGTATCCTTCAGAGATCCTGAGACAGTGGCATATACTGCTCACACTGCTGCATCCTTTACATACACATTATATGGACACCTAGTGGACTGCATGGATTGTGCTATCCCAAATAACAACAAGACCCACTACTACAATGGCAGGGGACCTGTCTGGTAGACCCCAGCCATTAATAAGCTGTACAATGTCAGGAGGATGCTACTACATGATAGAGCACAATCCCAGACTGGGAAGGCATCTGTGATCTGTACTAGCAGACAGCTACAATCACTCATGGACTTTTCTAAGGGCCGCTTCTACCAGACAATTGCACCTGACAAGTAGGACTATTACATGGTTTTCTTCAGTTATGTCAGGAACCTGGGTGGACACTCACTGATATGCTGTGAGTTACTGCATACTAACTAAACCTACCCTGAACCCACTGGCATTGCCTACATCCTGGCAAACAGGTTCAGTGCAGATGTCTCCCACCCATCCCCCCTAAGGAGCAACTATCCATCCCAAAAGAGTATAACCTCCCTGACATCACACAGTAACAGGTGAGTGCTGCCCTCCCCACAGTGTACATCACAGTCTCAATGTGACCAGATGGTGTCCCAGCCTGCATCATACACGTGCATCATGACAAACGCAACCCTCACATTACATCACTGTTCAATATCGGAGTTAACACAGGATATGTACCCAAGGATTGGCGTACTGCGACAGTGGTCCCACTCCACAGAGTTAGTGCCACAATGGATCACAGACAATATTGCCCTATAAGCCTATGTAGCCTGTTCTGCAAAGCTGTGGAGCATATTGTCCTAGGACTCCTACATATAGACATCGGGAACCTACAGACACTGTGTCCTACTCATTTCAGCATTGTTGTGGGCAGATCTTGCCTCTTGAACCTGTAGGTATTCTTTAAATGGCTAACAGGTCCATTGACATAGGGACGGCTGTCCACACAGCCTACCTGAACCTTGCAAAACCATTCAACACAATAACCCACTGGGCCATTATGCATAGGCTCACCAGTGTCAATTTGGACACATATCTCACACAATGGATTGATACCTAGATCAGGTATAGCACCCGCATGGTCAGAATTGCAGGTGCCATGTCTGACTATACACCAGTTACACAT
Organism: Protopterus annectens; assembly: GCF_019279795.1. Lineage (NCBI taxonomy): Eukaryota > Metazoa > Chordata > Ceratodontiformes > Protopteridae > Protopterus > Protopterus annectens. Next base: position 839,267,165 of record NC_056743.1, read on the forward strand.
GGCATCCCACACAGCTTGGTCCTGGGATCTCTCTTGTTCAGTATATATTTGTCTTATGTACAGGCTATCACAGGGGGAATATGGCTGAACATGTTTGCACTTGACTGCAAACTGGGTGCCATGATCAACTCTCCAGCTGCCACATGCATACTCAATCAGGGTCTCACAGAGATGGATGACTGGTGCCTGAGCCATGGCCTACAGCTAAATGCCATTAGTTGCATAGTCATCCACTTTGGGAGTAACAACATGCCCACACATTACCACATAGGTAGTACTCCATTACATAAGGTAGGAGTTGTTAGGGGTTTGGGGACATCACTTGTTCATACTGTCATCTTTAACATTCACGTTGCCAAAGTGGTTGGACACACCTTCTATGTGTGCCACCTTATCCCATATGGTTTCCCATCTAGATCGAGTGAGGTCATTGTGCCCCTATACTCATCACATCCATGCTTGGTTACAATGCCATATTTGTGGTGTACCTTACCTGACACCTGCAGCAACTGTACTGGCCACGGACAGTCCTCACCAAGCAGATCTAGGGACTCACACAGATGCCCTACATAGTTCAGATGCAATAACTCCAGCTCTACTTAGTCGCTTACCACCTACTCTGATATGATGTGTGCCTGTTGTTTACAGCTATACCCAAACAAGAATTACTGGACATGCTCCACCTCAGGATATCCAACTCCCTTGGAGCTACACACTGCAGGGAGATATACCTTAGTACAGATGTTAATAGGACATTATGGAGGGACAGATTCTTATCCCAGAGGCTCCACTCACTACAGAATGTAATCCCAGTTTCACATAGGCAGAGCCACCCACTGACCACCTACTGGAGACATCTTGATGACTGTATGGGTGATTGTATATTCACCCCTGGGATATCTTCTGTGTCCTTGCTAGACAGAGGCACACTAGCATAAATGTACATGGGCTATCTTGTGTGACCTACTATTCACACACACAGTGTAGTAATCTGACAGGGTTGCAAATGCCAAACACACTCTGGCTAGGCTTGTAAATCCCCTAGGGCAGATAGCCTAGTATTGACCTCTGAACCTATGCTAATGTTCAAGATGCACAATGTTTATTGCTGATACTGTTTGCAGGTCTTTATCATCTTTGCTTTACCAGTTTCCATGAAGAACTTCAGTATCTGCAGAACATATTTGATTATGACAGGGTTCCATTATATTATAGATGTGTCTGTTGTCATATAACTGTGTGCACAGGGTGGATTGATGTATAGTGACAGGTTCCTGGGTTAACACATGCAACTGCCAGATATGCGTGGCCCACTGCTGTACTCAGACATGGCCTAAGTGTGTGAGCATGCCCAGTTCTGACATTCCATGTTTTGTTGCCTGACATTTGTCTCATTTATTTAAGTGTGTGAGCATGCCCAGTTTGACCCTTCAGTATGTTGCTATCTGAGGTCCACTACATTTGCTGATGTGTGCGAACATGACCAATATTAACATTTATACTGTGTGTGTTGGAAGTCAGGTTATGTTCTCACTGCAGGACTCACCTTTGTTTCATAACTCAACAAGGATTATGCTGTGCCTGCAGGGTTTCCATGGAATACTTTGCATAGACTTATCAACATTCCATCATACAGATCAACCACTGCAATACTGTCATGGTTTAGTGGTTCAGTACTTTGGCTATAGTGCACAGTATCTTGGGTTCGAGGCTCCTCACTGCTTTATCTTTTCATACTGAGCAGACCAGACTGCTTAAGGGCCTGTTAAGCAAATATGAGCATGTTGGATTTGTTCAGCTATGCCCTACTTAGACCAGGCTTGTCCGACATTGCTCAGTATTCACCAACATTGCTGGACGTTGCCCGATATTACTGAACCTTGACCACAGTTGTGCTAGTTGCTGTGTGCGATTTTGTTTGCATATACTTCATGGCGGTAATTGCTGCTTAGTACTGCTTTATATTGCTTAACACATGGCTTTCATGCCTTAGGTGGTGCTGCAGGGCTGCCTATGTCGGATGCACATGCTACACTCCCTGCACATGTTTGGAAGCAGGTAGTGTCAACTTAGGCATCCCTTTTACTTTTATGTGCAAGTCGGAGAGAGGTATCATTTCAAGAGTTCCTACCGAGCCAGTGTATGTGCTATGTGTTGCCTCTTTGCCAAAGCCAAAGCATACTGGGCATGCCTCCTTCTGCCTACTGGGGCAGGCTCAGGTTGTTCCTCCTCTGAGTCATGCTCTGTTACTTTATTTTATATGGAAAGAGTCTAATTAGCAAATATACCTGTAACTGATAATTTATATTACCATAACATGATCGTTTATCATTAAAGAAAGTCACTGTGCTTGTTTACATACTTCTCAACTGTCCAGGTTTTCTCACAGTCAGTGGACAAGTGTCATCATCAGGGGAGAGTACCATATCTGGGCTTCTGCCTGGTAGTGCCTGTGGAACCCCTGGCAGGCAAAGTTCCCATGTCCGTGGCTGGACATGGTGAACTGTACACCCTGCCATGTACAGTCTGCAGCTGTCCAACAAACTCCTGTACAGGGCAGCCACATGGTAGAAATGTGTGCATACATACACACACACACACACACACACACACACACACACACACACACACACACACACACACACACACACACACACACACATCACCAACAGAGCTAGGGCACCTCCATACCTACACTAACCACATCTGCACAGCCCATGTAATAAAGAACCCCCCTAACCCACACATATGATGTCAACCAAATGGCTCAGCCCAGGCTTCTGGCAAACCAACAACACACCCTGTGCATTTGATGATACTTGTGACATATCCCTGTCATCCATGCCATCGATGCAGGGACATGCTAATATGGTTCTGATGCACAGGGTGAATGTACTAAGGTTTAGCAATGTAATGCTGTTTAACATGTTTTCAGCTGGAATGATTAATGCTTACATGTCAGGGTGTGTAGCTGTCCAGCCATGATGCATTATAGTTGTTATTAACACTGACTGATTGTGGTCTCCATAATGTATTATGTTTGTGTTCTAGGTGTCTATGTGTCAGCAGGATGTTGGTCTGCTGTCCTTTCCTACAAGGGGTGTGGCACTGTGGTGACACATAGACTGTGTCATATCCGTGTACAGCTGAACACAGGTAACAGGTCTGTATAACAGTTACTGCTTATGCCACATGGCTGATAGGTCTGAGGGGTGTATACAGGTGAGTGCATGGTGACTGATATAAGCAGCTCTTCTACAGTGGACAATGGTAAGTGTACTGGGTGGCACACATCAAATGTTTGTGAATAACACACATATAGAGCCTCTGGTATTGATGCAATACAGTGAGAATACTGTTCACATGGATGTACTTCATTTTGCAGTGAACTCATTTTGGCCTATGTAATTCCACCAAGACAAAGTTGCCAAAACATCACATCAATAAATAATCAGTTTGCCAGTTTAATGTCATTGACAATGGTACTGGCAGGGTATATGTCCACTTCCCCAATGTAGTGCAATCTTGGAGTTGGTAAACATAGGTGTGCTGGTGTGGGTGGCACAGCCTTCCACTTTGGAGGGTGTGGGGTGGTATAGAAAGAAACATAGTGTGATTAACAACCACTTTACCTGTTAACATAAACTGTTAACATAAACTGTACAATATAATGGCACACTAAGCAGGGGGATACGCACAACACTAACCCAATGTGGGTGGTTGTGCCCACAACAACCACACCCATGTATATATACCAATTCCAGTATCACTTTACAGCTGCATATTGGGGAAGAGGGCATTTAGACATCCACTACTAGTTTTGATTGAATGTATTTCCACAAGATGATTGCTTTGAAATGTTACCTTTTTGCCAGTTAGTTCTCGGACAAATGATCTCCTGTGACATATGTTTTCTGCAAACTGAAGTAGATCCCCTCACATACACACACACTTACTTGACAATACTGAGAGTAGAACCCCTACCTAAGTATTTATTGCTACTAATGTGTTTGGCCTTAATTGCACACACCACAGAGCTTTTAGGGTGAGGTATGTCCCGAGGTTCCTGTTAAGTGAAGAACATCACCAGACCTTGTACAATATGGTAATGGGGGATGTATTGGGTGTTAATGAACAATACATAGTATGACATACTGTCATATATACATTGACAAACACATACAGTCATAGACACATTTGACAGACCTGGGTTTAGCAGTACTAACTACCTTTTCAGTGAGTCCTTTCTGTTACAGAGTTTTTGCATACAGCAAATGCTTCTTTGGGCTGGATAGTGTAATCAGTTACCTGTATGATTGATTGTGAAAGTGGTCCTCATACAGTGGACCTTGGGACATGTACTGGAGGAACCATGGTGTAAAGCCAGTATACCCAGCACCCACACCCCACATTGGATATTTTACTCACTGAAACCCATGATAATGCTCTGACATGCCCACAATTACACATTGACCAGGTCTGCAATACAAACCCTTGTCTATCTAATCAATGCTACTACAGGGATAGGCATTTATTGCACATACCACAGGGATAATAGGGTGAGGGTTTGTCATGGCTCTCCTAATTTCAGCAAAATCACTGTCCCTTATATTATATGGCAAGGTTTATTGCATTTGGAGACTGTGACCTCAGAATGCTGTCTCCTACAAACACTCTCACACACAATTGCACACACATACACACACTTGCCAGGACTCAGAGGGTAACCCATGCCTATCTACCCATTTGTAGACAATGTTATGCTGGTACTGCAAGCTCCAGGTAGCCCATAGGGTGAAGAGTGTAATAAGGTACATTTGATGTCAATTACAGCAGCAGCCATTTCTAAGTATAGCAGTGGGGTGTAGTGGGTAAGAAGGCCCTCAGAGTATTTTCAACTACAAGTTTACAAACACACAGACACTGTTATTCTCAGTAATGCACACTAACATATTTGTCAGTACTGAGGTCCATAGGAGCAGGTGTTCCTAGGTGTATACCAGGCTAATGTCCATGGAGAGATGAGAAGAGTAGGGCATGTGGGTACACTGGTATCATGTCACCTGACATTTGTCAGCAGGCCATCTATCAACCGATGCCACTTGAGTGATCCCTAGGGTGACAGTTAAATTCAACAACCAATCATCTGGTTTTCTCTTGCATAAGGCCATTGAGGTGCTCCAATTGATATGTATGCAACATGTATTACATAACATGGCCAGTGTCTGGGTTAGAGACCTTTACCCAAGCATGTTCTGTTGACTGTGGTAGTCTGGTTGAGGTATCCATGGCATGTGGGTGGGGTTTCCTAGCTGTGGCATTTATAACACAGCTGGGCAGACATGTCAGTGTCAGTCAATCAGAGATTGCCTGTAAGCAGCCAAGATGGATGCCTGACATCTGCACATCTGTACAGAGGACAGAAATTAGCTAGCCAATGGGTTATGCATTAGAATGAATGTTTTGACAGACAGATGTCTGAAACTGATAGGAATGCCATTACTACATGACAGCAGCCCTCAATAACATGTCCTAAACACATAGTAGTCTCCAGTTAATATCCACATATCAGATCAATATCCAATAGGAGATACTTAATAACATACAGTGTGACACCAAGAACATGATAGTCAGTAATCAGAGTCCAGCTTTGCATGCAGGGGTGTATGGTTCCAGTACTACAATCTGCAATCTACTCTTACTTGGAAAAGCACTGTTAAAAGTAGTGACATAATTATGCAATACATGTAAGTGTGACTGCATATAACCTGGGATACTACCCATGAATGAAACACACACAAAGAGAAAAGATTGTGGCACTAGCCATGTACACTCAAGTGTCCCATACAGTATACTCACACCCATTGCTACTGTAATGATAGCACATAGAAGCATGCTATGTATATGGAATTAAATACACTTATTAAAGATGCCATTACCAGTGGCGGCTGGTGACTTCAAATCACAGGGGGACTGCAGGAGATAGCTGAATGGGTGGGGTCAAGGGGAGGGGGTGTGGTCAACCAGAAAGTGGAGGAGCTATGCACAAAACCACAAAAAACTAACTTTAATTAAATACGCTGCCCTGGGTGGCAAACCATCATTATGAAAGTCCAATCAAGACAAAAATAAGTGTAGAAGAATAAAAATATTTCAATGCATTGGCTGCATGACAGCTTACTTAATATCTAGATGGAAACAAAAGGTTGTGAGGCATGAAAAAATAAATTACTTTTTAAATACATTACTGGAATGCCAGTCAAAATCAAGTATAAGAAAAACCAGAAGCACTCAACTCAAACCACTTCTCCTTGCACTGCAGTCCTAATTATAATATATTCAGCTTTATTAAAGTACCAAGTAACATGCTGAAAGTAGAAATCTATGTGATGCCCCCACTTGTAAAAATGTTTCTTATCCAAAAAAGACCTGCTGCCTGACAACTTGTTTCATGGGAAAAACATGATAAAAGTAAAAAATGAAAAGCAAACAAGAAACAAGCTCAAGATACATTGCTTAAAGGATTACTGTACAGGTTATGGACCACACATGATTGGCATTCCGTTTAGTTTACGGGTAAAGTATGTAGAGATGACTGGAAGTCTCCAACAAGTGTAATGAGCTTTTTAAAATAATGGAATCCTGTCCTTTAATACCCAAGGCTTATACATTATCTAGTCAAGTATTCTCTGCATGGCAACAACAGAAAGGCTTTCAATGTTGGCAATTCTTTAACAGTATGCTTATTAAAGCTTACTTGCATCTTACGATCTCAGACAAGCTTACCTTATGGTCATTAAAGCATTGCTACTTAAAAACACAGAGCAACAGGCACTTTGAGTAATAAGCATAAATCAACAGTACAAAACTATGACAGAAACCAGACCATTCTGCAAAATCAAGGACAGATGAAAAGCCACTGTAGTACTTATGCAGTGTGTCCTCCCCATCCAAGGTAGATACAACTACTCCTTGCCTTGCTTGGACACATCCAGAGTCACTACATGGGGGAGTGGGGTGCAACAAGCATGTCACAATTTGAAATCTCTCTGGCTGACTGTGATGGCCCTGACACATTTGTCATACCTCTCAACCCCAAGAGCAAGAAATCTGGACAAAGCCATACACAGAAGTGGGACAAAGGCCCAACAATAAGGACAATTTTTAAATATTGCTCTAATAAACTTAGAAAGATAATAGAATAGGTCTTGCATTAGTATGAATTTTCTGAAGGGTATAAAATCTGAAACTCAAATGTCTGTCATTTTCTAACTTCAGTCTTTAGTGATTTGTCACTAATTTGCCAAAAAACACAATTTTATGAAAAATGGACAAAAGTGTGATGCAAAAATATAAAATAGACACACAATACAGCTGCTACCTGTCAAAGAAGGGACACTAATATTAGTACTGCTACCTTGAGCAGCTGACAAAATAAAAAAGAATCTACATGCATTTCAAGTAATCTATAACTTTGATTATTACAGTTATTTCTTAATTGTAAACCCTCCATGTTTTCTTCCAAAATTGCTATTTTGCGGAGGGATTATAAGGGGGAAGAGCAACATTTTGAGCCAAAAATTGGGGACAGTTGAGAGGTTGGCTATGCCTAATTCTATAAAGCAATTTATTTGCATATACCTCTCAACCTGTTAATGCAGTAAATCTGAACAAGGCCAAATATATTGGGGGCACATATAAACAGTACTAAAAATTGCTCTTCTATAAATTGAGACAGTTGATAGAACAGCTCTTACTTTAACATGCATTTTTCTGAAGGTTATGAAGTCTGAAACTTATTGAGTGACTTCTGGCAAATCATTTAGGAATTAAAACTACAAATTTTATGAACAACAAACCAAAAATAAGAAGCAAAAATCTATTCATTCTTTGAAAATCTGGACAGTTGGGAGGTATAGTTCAGCTGGGCCTGTCTGAGTTTGCTGCCCTTCCCCCCCCTGACAAAATAATGGTTGAATGGAGCCTCTGCAGCCATTTCAATGAACCATTATACTTGGCTATTTCACTCCATTTACCATAAACACTAATGTGCATACTGCTTTACTTCTATGATGAGTTGGACTTCATTTGAAAGTTTTATTTTGTATTTTACAGCACAAACACTAAGTCATCTGTTAAACAAAGCAATGCAGTCTCACAATGAAAACTTAGCATTAAAACTTCTCTGCCCTTGAAACTCACATTCATTGAAACAGCATTGAAACCCGCATTCAAAGAAAATACATTTTGCCAGTGGCAGATAAAGATTAATTTTGGGCTGTTTTCGAATCATAGGCTCCTTGCATATGAAACATGCATGTGCTCTTTGATACACCTTCCTCATTGTACTAAAATTATATTCCTTGTACAATACAGTACACTTGTTACAGGGTGTTTTAAATTTGTTTTGAACATTTTTTTCCAGTAAGCAATGAAACAAACCATATGCACCCATAATGGCAAAACTGCCCAGTTGAGAACATTTATCATAAAAAAGTCTACTCAGACTTCCACAGTCCACCATTATTAGTAAATATGCACAATTCTACAGTCCACCATTATTAGTAAATATGCACAATTCTACAGTCCACCTTTATCAGTAAATATGCACAATTCTACAGTCCATTATCAGTAAATATGCACAATCTCTGAAGTCAGTCATCTAAATAATTCCACATTAAAGAAATCTGTAACTAATGAAGTGGTTGCTGCTAGCAATCACCTTTATATTTCATGGTTTCATCGAAAAATAAAGTGTCTGTTGCCCCTCAGGAATAAATCGCCTATATTACATTAAAAAAATGATAAGCTAGTAATAATATTGCAAGAGGAAATGGATGACAAACTGATAACGAAGTCATAGTTAGTATCTTCACCAAGGAGAACATTCTCAGTATGGCAACATCCACCTCTTGTGGGAGTAGAACCCACATCCTTCTGCATCAAAAGCAAGCACACAACCTGTTGTGCTATAGTATTAACTTGGCAAAGCACTAAACTTCTATTCCCCTGCAGCTCTCAGTTCCTTGTAAAATCTACTCAATACTCAACTGCATCTCAACTTCGCAGCTCAAGAAAACTGGAAAAAGCCAACATGTATTGGGGGGGGGGTCAAAAACAGGGACACATTAAACATTGCTTGTATAATCTTGGAAAGTTGCTAGAATAAAATGTTGTGTTGCCACCATATATTTTACTGCCAAGGTCCCTGAGCAAAAAACAGTCAGAGTAACATACCACTACGCCACATCAGCTGCTTTGTAAAAGAGAGGAAGACTGGAACTTAAATGGCTATCATTTAGTGAATTCAGTTCTCACCATAGCTGTCAACCTCTTAGTACAAAACACCTGGACAAACCCAGTAATGAGGGAATACAGCCCTCAAACATATTCAATGAATTCAGTTCTTGCCATAGCTGTCAACCTTAGCACAAAAACCTGGACGAAGCCAATAATGGGGGAATACAGTCCCAAAAATAGGGACAAATTTAAAATATTCATCTTATAAACTTAGAAAATTGCTAAAAAAAAAGGTTGTGCTACTATGTATTCTGAAGAACATGAAGTTGGAAATTCAAATGCCGGTCAATTTTACTGCGGACAGAACAAAAACAATTTTCAGCAGAGACGCAGGGATTAATACTGCAGACAAGTCTTTGTAAAATGGCAGGGCACCTGAGCAAATCCACACAAATATAGGGAGAAGATGCAGACAGAAGCCACCCCAACCAAGAATCAAACCAGAAAGCCTATAGCTGTGAGGCAACAATACTACCACTGCACCATCAATTATGCAACGAGTTAAACATTCAGAAACCTGAAGTCTGAAATTCAAATGCCTGTCAATTTTACTGCGGACAGAACAAAAACAATTTTCAGCAGAGACGCAGGGATTAAAACTGCAGACACGTCTTTGTAAAATGGCAGGGCACCAGAGCAAATCCACACAAACACAGAGAAGAGATGCAGACTCCACACAGAAGCCACCCCAACCAAGAATCAAACCAGAAAACCTATAGCTGTGAGGCAACAATACTACCACTGCACCATCAATTATTCAAAGAGTTAAACATTCAGAAACCTGAAGTCTGAAATTCAAACGCCTGTCAATTTTACTGCGGACAGAACAAAAACAATTTTCAGCAGGGATTAATACTGCAGACACGTCTTTGTAAAATGGCAGGGCACCAGAGCAAATCCACACAAATACAGGGAGGAGATGCAGACAGAAGCCACCCCAACCAAGAATCAAACCAGAAAACCTATAGTTGCGAGGCAACAATACTATCACTGCACCATCAATTATGCAAGAAATTAAACATTCAGAAACCTGAAGTCTGAAATTCAAATGCCTGTCAATTTTACTGCGGACAGAACAAAAACAATTTTCAGCAGAGACGCAGGGATTAAAACTGCAGACACATCTTTGTAAAATGGCAGGGCACCAGAGCAAATCCACACAAACACAGGCAGGAGATGCAGACTCCACAAAGAAGCCACCCCAACCAAGAATCAAACCAGAAAACCTATAGCTGTGAGGCAACAATACTACCACCGCACCATCAATTATGCAAGAAATTAAACATTCAGAAACCTGAAGTCTGAAATTCAAATGCCTGTCAATTTTACTGCGGACAGAACAAAACCAATTTTCAGCAGGGATTAAAACTGCAGACACGTCTTTGTAAAATGGCAGGGCACCAGAGCAAATCCACACAAACACATGGAGAAGATGCAGACTCCACACAGAAGCCACCCCAACCAAGAATCAAACCAGAAAACCTATAGCTATGAGGCAGCAATACTACCACTGCACCATCAAATATGCAAGGAGTTCAACATTCAGAAACCCTTAAGTCGGAAATTCAAATGCCTGTCAATTTTATTTAACATTTTTTAATCAGGACAGTCTGACTTGGAACAAATAAACAATTTTCAGCAGAGGCCCAGGAAGAAATAATGCAGACATGTCTTTGTAGCATGGGAGGACACAAAAGCAAACCCACACAAACACAGGGAGAAGATACAGACCCCACAAAGAAGGAACCCCAACCAAGAATCAAACCCAAAAACCTGCAGCTGTGAAGCAACAATGCTACTACTACACCATCAAATATCAAGCATTGCAACATTTACAAAGCATAGATATTAGGAGGAACAGATCAGATCGAATATGAGGCAAAAATCTGCAATTTTTTTACAAATGGTGGTGGGTAGGGAACTCAAGTCTTTAACACCTGCATACAGGGTACAGGGTTCAAGCCTGAGGTATTCCCTACCACACCACCATAAGCACCTGGGGCATTTACACACCCACACACACACACACACACACCAGTAAAGCATAAGCACCATACACACACACACCAGTAAAGCATAAGCACCATACACACACACCAGTAAAGCATAAGCACCATACACACACACCAGTAAAGCATAAGCACCATACACACACACCAGTAAAGCATAAGCACCATACACACACAAATAAAGGTAAAAGCACA
>NC_056743.1:839279168-839304168 GCF_019279795.1 Protopterus annectens
TATGTCTTGAGGTGGTGGTTGCTTGGGTGTCTGCTTTGGAGGCCTCTGTTGTTTTGATAGATTTTTAATCAGCCTCGAGTATGTTTTGTATGTTTATGTGTTTGGTTTGCTGTTGTGATAGTTCTATGTGAGACTGGGTTTGTGGTGTGTGTGGTTACCTTCTCCTCCTGACTGGTCTTGCCAGTACTGAATTGAGAGAGCTCAGCCTCCAGTTTGGCTATATAGTTGCATCTCTCGCATATATTTGTATTTGTTGGGAGGAGGAGAGGGTTGTCTGTGTACATGAGGCAATTGTAACATTGCCTCAAGATTCCCAGATTCACCAGCTGAACAGGAGAGGACGCCAGCAACTGACCCTTCGACATGCTAGAAATAGTGAAAAAGATTGCTGTGTAACTGAGTCAGAAAGGACCTATAGGAAGATGTGTACTCAACAGAATTTAGTTGAATGAAGTACTTTCTTTTGTTTAAGAGTGCTTTACCTGTATAAAAATGCTTTAGGAGCAAGTGCTGAGCTTTTCAGATAGAGTATAGGCTGTTTAGATTGCAAGTAGAACAGTTCTAAGGGAAAAATTGAACAGCAGACTTGGCGGAGCCAGAAAAAGTTTAACCTTGTTTAACCAAGTTTAACCGGCTCTGCGCTAGGCGCATGACCACACAAAGCCGTGCAAAGGCGGATTTTAAGCAGTGAACTACAAAAGAGCTAGGAATGGTCCCAAACAACCAATTACTACAGCTTCTTGTGCTGAGGTCACTTCCCCCAAGGACAGGTAGGCTGCTCAAGGCATCCCACTGATTTGACGGGGGGGCAGGGTGACAGGCAGCAGATATAGGCCAATTTACTGGATATTCTGGACATATCTGTACAGTTGTGGGATATGATTCTGCATACAGCCTACTACCACTCCCAAGATTTGAACCATGGCTGTGTGTGCTAAAAATACAGTAGTTCACGTCTCAGTTGAGTGTGTTATTTGGATTATATTTTATCTTTTCACTGTTTTCTGTCTAAGTCTCTCTCAGTTGTACTAAATGACCTCATGTGATTACAACAGTCATATACAGACATTCCTACACATTTTATTTATGTAGCACACTGCACAGTGGGGGTAACAGTGCTTAATACAACAGTACTATTAAGAGATTGCAACTCTACATTACCATATGATACCAGAGTCAACACATGCAGTCCAGCAGTTAGACCTTTATTGTCAGGCTATTATGCTTTTATTTACATACGACCTATATGAGACTGTACCTTCCATATTCTCTGATGTATGCAGTACATGCCTTAAACAATACAGGTTTTATACAGGCATTTAACTTACTACTACGTATAGATTTATTTCCTATGACAGTACATGCAAGAGTATTACTAACCTCCTTCGCATCGCAACTGCTGCAATCTAGAGGCATGGGCTTCCTGGTTCACAGCCCACTCAACTGCCACTGTGAAAGACATAAGAGGAATATTTAGCCACACCTATCCATAATATACATGAACTGGCAATTATTAAACAGGTAGTGGCCTGATACTTGCACACGGCTGGCACATCCCCCGTCCTCCTAGCCTCTTGGATTCACTGATCCAACAGATCCCCCTTTCTCCACTTCAGGTCAGCATAGTGATGCCTGACCTGCTCACCAGTTCGGGGTATGCCAGTGGCACTGGTGAGAGCACGAGCAAGATGGTCCCTGGCTTCCTCTTTGTATTGATAACCCTGGTACTGGCCCTGCAGCAGTCTCTGGTCATGTTCTTTCACAAGGAGTCCTGCCATGACTCTGGACTCCTGGATGCCCCAGAGCTGTGCGTGAAAGTGCCCACCCTCTCCCATACCAGTCATCATAGTACCTACAGGAGGAAGCCGCAACCAGTTATGAGATGTATTCCCGCATATTGGGTTTAAATAGGGCCAATTTCTGGCAGTTTGCTGTGATTGGACAGTTTTGAAAATGATAAACTATGGGGAACATGCTTACCTGAAGTTTGCATTGCTTAAAGGGGTATACCAATGGGCAAAATGAGTTAGCTGGCCTACACATTGCTTACGCCTAGTAAGCTGGGCTGTGCAATACTTAGTGTTGTTTAATTTTTAATTTGCATACTATTTGCTTTTTGGCATTGATTTATTATTCATTACATGTTATATACCTGTTTGGTATCCATGATTCATGTGTATGTACACTGTATGGGGTCCTTGTGTTTATTAGGGGATTTCAACACTTTATTACAATGACACCTCACATCTGGGCTTAATGCAGTACTCCAGTTCACATATTTATATTATGTAGTAGGTTATACAACATAAAACTGTATATCAATTCCTTACACATTTTCAGTTTGATTTTCCTATAGTGAGGATATGTCTGGTGATACCTCAATCCTATGTACTGCTGTGATGGCTTAGTGGTTAACTACTGTGACTACAGTGTACAGGGTCCTGGGTTCAAGATCTGCAAAGGCTGTTTATTTTGTTTCTGGTCAGAACAGCGGCTGTTGCATGATTAAGGCACTTTTAAGCAATTGTAAGCAGGTTTGTGCAATGGTAAGCAGTGCTAACCTCCGGATAAATATGCTTACAGAGAATTAGCTTTAGTATTGCTTAACCTGTGTGTGCATTGCTTACCCCGACACAAAGGGGCTTAAACCCACTTTCCACTGCTTAAATATGCTTACTCTTGCTTGATAGTGCTTACTCCCGCATTCCACCACACTAATTTAGACAGTAATGTAAAAATTTTTTTTGGAAGATGGTGGATTTGAAAACTCTATGGATTTATCATTCATTACATGTTGTACCATCAATTTGTATCCCTGATTTATGTGTACATATACTGTATGGGGCACTTGTGATTATCTGTGGATTTTACAACATTATGACAATGACACCTCACATCTGCATTTAATGCAGTACTCCATTTCACAAATATATGTTATTTAGTAGGTTATGCAACAAAAAATTGTTCATAAAGTGATTTGACATGGAAAATGGAATGTAATGGTGTGGGACTCGAACCAGGAATGACTGCTCACAAGGCAAATGCGCTGCCCACTACAGTATTGCAGTACTGCTTCATTTGCATATATCTTATTTATTTTATTTATTTACATTTGTTGACCGGGAGTGTCCGACTGGACGTAGGTCCATTTTCAGCGGAGGCACAGGGAGAAAAGCTCCACAGTTAAAATAAACAGACAGTAGTTACATTATATCTTGATTGTTATCGTAGTGTGTCATTTAAGCTGCAATAAACATAGTTAAGCAATGGGTAAACCCGCACACCTACAGTTAAATTTTATCTGTTTGGTTAAAAAAAGAAGTTTGTTTATATTTTATATATTAACTATTGCTCTTATAAACTTGGGGGGATGTTGCTGGGGGTATGCGAACACCTATGAGCGGTCTCAGTCATTCTTATTCCTAAACTGCTGTTCTTGATTGCAGAAGTATGTATATTGTGCGAGCTCTGCTCTCAGACACACCCCCTGCACTCGTACATGCTCCGTGTCCGTTTTGGAGCTCAGGCAGCATGCATTCCTTAATATGCCTGGCATGCTGCCGTTTTCCTCCTAAACGTCCGCTTCCGTGCAGGACTAAGCTAGTCCTGTACAGAAATATAGTTAATCCGGGGGCTAGTCTTCTCAATTCTGATGATACATTGTGCACATAACCTTTTCCATTGTTTTTCCACAAAAATAAAGTAAAGTTATGGGTCTTTATGACTCTACATCTGTCCGGTTCCCCTATCCCTTAAATATGGGTTGAACAAGTGCATGTCTCCAATCTTAAGTTATGGGTCTCTGTGACTCTGGGTTTGTCCTGTTACCCTGTCCTTAAATATGCATTGAGCCAGAGCATGTCTTCAATCTTAAGTTATGGGTGTCTGTGATGCTGGGTTTGTCCTGTTCCCTGTCCCTTCAATATGCATTGAACAAGTGCATGTCTCCAGTCTTACGTTATGGGGGTCTGCGACTCTGGGTTTCTCCTATTTCTCTCTCCCTTAAACATGAGTTGAACAAGTGCACGTCTTCAATCTTAAGTTATGAGTCTCTGTGACTTTGGGTTTGTGCTGTTCGACTGTCCCTTAAATATGGGTTGCACATGTGCACGTTTCCAATCTTAAGTTATGGGTATCTGTGACTCTGGATCTCCTATCCCTTAAATATGGGTTGCACACTTGCACATCTCCAATATTGAGGAATCTCCTCATACTTTAATGACTTGATGAATAACAAATACAATGATACTGTAATTTCATGCCAAAGTGTTCTCAGGTCATCATTTCTGATTCTATTTCATCCCTGTACTTTGTGTCCAATGTGCGTATTTATTTTTCAATGTAATTTAATTTAATTTCAGCATCAAAGTTAACGGGTTATTATTAGCAAAATTTCTCACCACCTTTGTGCAACCAAAACTGTACTGAATAACATTTTGTAAATGTATTTAATGTATTTATTTGCTGTGTTGGAGAATATATTTTACATTCTACACAATTTGTTAGTTTGTAGGTTTTCAGTCCTGCCACATCATGTGTGTGTGTGTGTACATATATATATATATATATATATATATATATATATATATATATATATATATATATATATATATATATATATAAAGATGGATATACTGTAGATGTATATAATTTTCTATTATAGGTTCATAGGATGATACTAGGCTATTGGCCCATAGGTATTTATAAGTCTAGCTAAGAATTTCACCTATGTTCTCTCTAAGTCAACACCTGTTTCCCCTGTCCAGCAGGGACACAGTTGGGATCCCAGGGGTATATTTTCTGTTTCCCATCTAGTCATCCAGGTTCCTTTTAAAGAGGGCTAGAGACGTACTCTGCTTGACATTGAGTGGAAGTCTATTCCACAGATGGGGGGGTCTTTGGGACACAAATCTATCCTGCCAACAAGTACTATTAATGTTACAGACCAGGCTAAGGCCTTGCTTTTGGGTTGCATGAGTGGAGTTTGTCTTATGGGTATGCAGGAACTCCGTCAAGGCTGGGTCTGAAATGGCCTTGTATGCCAGACACAGGTCACCTCTGAGCAGTCTGTATGAGACTGAGTAGAGGGGCAGGGGTTTTAGCCTATCTGTATAGGATAGGTGTTTGAGACCCTGGATTTTCCTGGTCAGGAACCTCTGTTGTTTGTCAAACTGCTGCATGTGCTTGTCAAGGTACATGCAAAAGGGGGCAGTGTACTCGATAATGGGTCTGATATGGGAGGAGTACAGGGATGTATTGACCAACTTGTTCCTGGATGAAACACCCTTATTTATGAGGTGAGCCATATAGAAAGCCTTCCGTACAACAGAGGCAATGTCATGGTCAAAAGTCAGGTTGCTATCAACCTGTGTGCCTAAGTCCTTCACAACTGATTGCATGCTTAATACATTGTTATTAATGTGATAATTAGTAGGGATGACATTTTCTGTAAAAAGGATAATGATACATTTATTGGCATTCAGTTTGAGGCCATACTTCTGACAGCAGTCATTAGTTTGGGTAAGGCCCTCTTGGAGGATGTTCACATCACTAGGGGAATTTAAGACAGCACCCAGCTTGGAGTCATCTGCAAACCTGATCAGACACAGACCACTGGTTTTGGCTTGCACCACAGAAAAGTATATCTCAATCAGAAGAGGCCCCAAGACCGATCCTTGGGGTACACAGCTCGTTACCGGTCTACTAGAGGTGGCTTCTCCTACTTTGACTGAGTGGGTTCTATCAGTGAGCCAGTTAGCTACCCATCTGGTAACATACAGGTTGATGCCTAGCTGGGAGAGTTTATCTATTATGCCCAAGTGAGGAATAGTGTCAAAGGCTTTGGCGAGGTCAACATAGGTGCTGTGCACTGTCTTCCCTTTATCCATGTCTTTGGTGACTGTTTCAAAGAAGTTGACCAAGTTTAACAGGCATGATCTCCCTTTGACAAAATAAAACTGTGTGGGGTCAAGCTTTTGGAAGTTGCCAATGTCCTTGTTTATAAGGTCCATGATGATGCATTCCATGGCCATGCAGATCAGGCTAGTTAGGCTGATGGGCCTATAATTGCCTGGGTCAGTGGAAGCTCTACCTTTGTGTGGAGGGATGACCGTTGCTATCCTCCATTCAGCTGGTATGAAGCTGGTGCTCAGGCTTTGGTTGAATAGGGTGTCTAATGGAGCTGAGAACTCATGTCTGAGTTCATGCAGGATGCAGCCAGGGATGTTATCAGGTCCCATGGAGACCATCCTATTTGGCTTTGAGAGGGCAGGTGCTGGGGATGTGCTGGTTTACTGATGGGGACAGGGGGGTGAAGTTTTCACTGAACCTGTCTGCCAGCAGGGTGGCTATATCTGTGGTATTTGTGTATTATGCACAATGTCTTTATATATGTTTTTTCCAAAATGTTCTGGATCTTGCCTTACATTATGTTTGTCTGTCCAGATTTATTAGTTTGGTCTTCAAAGTTATAGGTATAGTTTGCTCTCACTTCATTCCTTTTTATCTTTCTCTATCATCATGCTTGAATTCCACTTCTGCATTTTGCCAAACTGTTTTGACATTCTTTCAGAAAATGGTATAATACTTTATTATATTTCCTGTTTTCTGTTTCTGTCTTGTACCATGGAGGTCAGGTTGTGACTGAAAAGAGTCTGTCAGCCAATCCACTTTCAGTTCCAAACT
Organism: Protopterus annectens; assembly: GCF_019279795.1. Classification (NCBI taxonomy): domain Eukaryota; kingdom Metazoa; phylum Chordata; order Ceratodontiformes; family Protopteridae; genus Protopterus; species Protopterus annectens. The sequence goes on from NC_056743.1 coordinate 839,285,853, forward strand.
GAAATTAATAGGTAAACAAACAAGCACAAAGCTGAATAATGGGTATAAATTAAATGCTTTCATACAGAGATTACGTTTAAGTCAGGGTACCTTAGAGAGTACAGTACAAATCTATTTGTTTTACTTTTTTATTAAAATCCACAATTAAATGTTTGCTTACATGTACCATGTAATCTGTGTACATTGTTGCTGCTCTTACAGGACATAAAACACAGTAGGCCGGTATTCAGAAATTAAAAATTGCACAATGTGTAATGCTAAACTTTGCAGTAAGTGTTATCATGCAGGCATACCTCACAACCTCTTAGGGCAAGAAATCTGGACAAAGCCATAAATAATGGAGGGACAAAGGCCCAAAAATAGAAACATTTTTTAAATAATGCTTTTACAAACTTAAATTGATAGAATAACAGGTTTTGCATTAGCATGGTTCTCCTGCAGGGTATAAAGTCTGAAACTCAAGTGCTTGTCATTATTTCCTGACTACAGTCTTCAATGTTTTGCCAGAAAAGCACAATTTTGTGAAACAGACCAAAAATAAGAGGCAAAAATCTGTATAGTTGAGTGGAATGCATGCAGGGCATATCCAGTTCAGAGATATTTGTAGAATATTCACAAGTGTGAATTTGTGTGGTCATTAACATATACTTTCATAAGTACCATATTTGTGGGTCAACATGAAAATATTTTATTTTGGTATGTGTGACAATGGATGCTAGTATCAACCATGTCTGTTAATTATTAGATATATACCTTTGTGAATAAATTGCCTATGTGCATGCATACACATAGGCATATGCATGCACATTACTCAAGCAAAAAAGCTTAAAGATTGCAATGTATGCATGCATGTTCACAAATTAAATATTGAGATACATATGTAAATATGCAGGTACAAACGGAGTAACTAATCATGTTTTACATTTGCCATTACTATTTTAGATGATTTAGGTGGTGATAATTACCACTGAGTTTGTTCGATGTTTTGTGTTTTGCACAATTCTTTGATTATTCATTGTACACACACACACACATATATATATATATATATATATATATATATATATATATATATATATATATATATATATATATGTATGTATATGCTCAGAACACATTATTGATTACATTTAGAGGTAGTTACACAAATGAGGGTGCGAATAACAGAATAGGACAGTGCAGTAATGTCATGCAGGCTAGTCAACACCCAGATGTACTAAAATTATAATTCCACATTGTAGGATAACAGCAGAACTATTTGTATTGTTGAGAAAGTGAAATGACAGAAAACTATGTATACAGTGTATGAATGTTGTACTACCTGGCATAATATCATTGTACTCCATAATAAGTCACTATGGCTACATTACCCCTTAATGTTTAACTGATCCTCAGCATTATGTCAGACATTTGCATAGACCTAAAATGTGACATCAACACACTGACCATATCTTGTGTGTACTGTTGCGGACATTTGACAAGGTGATAGCTGTCCTATCCTTGGACTAAGACAACACGTCCTTGTTTTCATTTGATGCATTCAGGTTTGGGGTATAGCACTTAGGGCTTATCATCAATGCATAGCAATGAGAGCAATCTCCAGAGGTGACATACTGAGTGGGAAGACTGTTCTGTCACTGGCATGAGATATGCAGTCACAGCAATGAGAGCAGTCACCAGAGGTGACATAATGAGTGGGAACACTGTTGTGTCACTGGCATGATATCTGTAGTCTAGCTGTCTAGACAATACACTTTGTCAGTAGAATATTTCTCATTCAGGCCTGGGGTGTGTTTGTATGGTTTGGGTCGTCCAGAAGTGTACTGGCAGGCCTTATGTAAATGTTGTTGTTCACTCATGTCCTACTAAGTCTTCCAAGATGACAGTACTGCATCTGTATAAGTTTTTAGGTTTTGTTGCTTCTCTGTACTAAACACTGTTATGTGATGCTATCATGTAATCGATGTACAGACGTGATTAATAGGTCTGTGAACTGCAATCTGCATTATCAGATATGTATCATATCTGAAATTTATAGTCATTCAAAAATGCCTAGAATTTCAAGTCCGTCAGTAACACACGAAGAGGATGTTATTTTCAAACCGCATGAATATAAATGTAGATTGTGTTACATACATGCATGCATGCATACATAACATAAAAAAGTAGCTATTTGTCAAAATATAGGGTTATCGATGGCATGAGATTTTTGGTTGCAGCACTTACTTTTTACTGCCTTAGTAAAAGTACCCCTGTAATTACCTACTATAATATACTAGGAATGGTACTGAAAAATATATGGTGAAATGTATAGACTGCATTTGCTTCAGCTTTCAAATGCTAATCAGTGTAAATTAACTGTACTTCAACCAAACATTCAGGAAAGATGTGAAAGTTGAAAACATTTTACCACAATGAATGATAGAAAAAAAGTGAGAAAAGAAATCCAGTATGATGGAATCACTATTAGACAAATAGTTACGGTGTGATTTCTGAAGGACAACATACAGCATCAGCTAATGAGAAAATACTTTTAGATCAGTGATTAGATTCAGTTTGAAAGCTGCATGACATTTTTAGAGAAAAGATGCAAAATATTTTATTATTTTAGAATATTTGAACATTTGTTAGTCAACATGTTTCTTTGCAAGGCACAACTGTCCAAAGCAATGCTGTGCTGTAAAATGAGGGAAATATGTATGACTATAAAAGTGCACCTACATCATCATCACACACACACACACACACACACACACACACACACACAAAAGCAACACTAATAACACACTGTATGAAAAATAATTGATAGCGGAGGGAAAAACATTTGTAGAAACAAGCATGAAAAATACTATTGCCTAGGCTTGCATACTTATTTGCAAAAACAAGTACATAGTAAAGTAACTATCACTTCATTGCTAAAGAGGCTCCAGGTCTGTGTGGGACAAGAAGATAGCATTTCTAGCTGAGTAAAATCCAGTCATTCAGCTAATCTAATTGCTCATGAGTGGGGGAAGGAAAATACAAAAGGACAAACTGCAGCTGCAAGTTCTAAGCATTTCCTCTAAAACCCCCCACTGAGAGGTTGTGTAATCTGACCTGCAGTATGCTAAAAAGGCTATTTGAAAACCTTGCCTCTACCTGAACATGTGACTTACAGAGTACTAAAATGTAAACAAACTCCTCTAGCAAAAAATCGGAGCCAGTGCCCCTTTAAAGTTTCCCAAGCAAATATTATTCACGTGCCCCCCACCTGGTTCCAAATAAGTGCTTGTAGTCTTTCAGTTGTTCCTGTTAGGGGTTTGCCACATCAGATCTGTTTCCATTTCTTCCTGTCCTCAGCATCTTGCTCTGTCACCACATCACTTCCTCTACCACATCCATAAATCTAACCTTATGAGTCCTTCCTCTTCTTCCCTGGCAGCTCCATCCTTAGCATGCTTCTCCCAATATACTCAGCATCCCTCCTCAGCACATGTCCAAATCAACAATCTCGCCTTTGGGCATGTCTTCCCCCTCCTCTAGAGCCAACAGTAGCCGCCCCCCCCCCCAATTTCTGCCAGTGCCCTGTTGGCGAACAGTACTGGTGGTGGTAATTGTTAACCCGGGCCTCGACCAATGCAGTATCGAAATCTGTATTGTTGTCCAACATGTCAATTGGATGACCTTCCTGCCTTAATCCCTCCCCATTTATCCGGGCTTGGGACTGGCATGAAGAAATGCACTGGCTTGTGCATCCCCAGTGACTGGGTTAAATAAGTGCTTGTAGTATAGTACCAAATAAGTGCTTCTTGTGTTCCTCTGTATTGTGTTCCTCTGTTACTTATAGATAAAGTCCATTCGTCTCTCTTTGTTTTGTGCAAACAAATTAATAACTCTTTGGTTGAAGTTAGTTATACTCTGCGTTAACTCCTTTCCTACAGAAAACATAGCCAAAGCATTCAATCTATCTTGCCCAATTGTACAATGAAGATAAGTTTTAATTCTTTTCAATGTTGAGAAACACCTTTCTGCCTCAGTAGTTGACATTGGTGTGGTGGCTATAATTAACAGCACATTGTAAATTTGTGAAAACACACTGGTTAAGGAGTTGTCCAACAAGAATTTTAACATCTGGACTGCACTGCCAGTTGCTGTAAAGTCTTCACGTTGATACACCACTCCAAGTTCTGTTCTAAGTTGTCCCCTCAACAGGAATGGATAGTTGTCTATTGTTGCTGTGAATAGATTTTCGGGAAACTCTCATCTGTATAGGTTCATAGGTTCATAGGTTCATACTAGGCTATCTGCCCTGGGGCAATTATAAGCCTAGCCCAATTCTGTATGGCTTACGCCACCCCTTGATTTGAGTATACTGTGCCCTTTTTAAGGTTTAATTTACTGTGCCTCTGTCTAATAGTGACACGGGAGTAATCCCTGGGACAAACCTACGATCCCCCATCCACCTATCGAGATTCTTCTTGAAGAGATGCAGTGAGGTGCCCTGCCTCACATGAACTGGAATTCTATTCCAGAGCGAAGGGAGCCTCTGGGTTATGAACCTGTCCCTCCAGCAAGTTCTATTTATTTCTGTGCTGAGGTTCAAGTCCCTCGAGCATGTGGCTCTAAGGGATTTAGATTTACTGAGGTGGAGCATGTCCATTAATTCTGGATTTGATATAGCTTTGTATGTCAGGCATAGATCGCCTCGAAGTAGGCGGTTAGCAAATGAGTAGAGCTGGAGTTTTTTTAACCGAGCAGCATATGGCATCTGTTTGAGACCCTTGATCCTCTTGGCGAGATACTTTTGGGGTCTTTCTAATTGCTGCTGGTGTTGGGTAAGGTACATCCCAAAAGGGGCATTGTATTCTATGATGGGCCTGATGAGGGATGAATAAAGGGGCACGATTACCTCTCTTGATCTAGATGTGAAACCCTTCGTGATGAGGTGGGCTATGTAGAAGGTCTTTCTAACCACTTTGGCAATGTGGTTTTCAAAGGAGAGATTGCTATCAACTTGGGTCCCCAGGCCCCTAATAACTTTCTCTGTACTTAATGGGCTTCCACCTATGTGGTAATTTGTGGGCACATTGTTTTTGCCAAAGGGTATGACTATACATTTTTTGGCATTTAGCTTTAAACCATGGTGCTGGCACCAGTTATCAGTCTCTGTGAGACCTTTTTGAAGGATGTTTGTGTCAGCTGGAGAGTCGATTATGGCGCCCAGTTTTGCAGTCATCTGCAAACTTGGTGAGCCATAGTCCTCCCATGTTTGCCTGTACCTCGGAAAAGTATATACCGAACAAGAGTGGTCCCAGGACAGAACCCTGTGGGACACCACTTGTGACCATTTTAGAGTCTGACATGGCTTCAGCAACTCTCACTCTGTGTATGTTGAAAACTTCCCAGGCAGAAGTAACTGAGAAGCTTGAAGATGGCCAGTTTGTTGAAATTGTGATGTTGCCTGGAACATTATGACATCACACACTTCCTTTGCAGCAATTGGTAATGTCTCATGCAGTGCTCGGGAAGCTGATGGCCCTCGTCTACGTTTTGACAGGATGTTGTCCGTCTGTAGATACTGTTCTACAATACCGTTGATACCCAATCTGACACTGTCAATTTCATTAAAAAATGTATGCACATCCCTTTCAACAGCGATTGTATCTGTGGTACGACACTGAAGTTGCCTATACAGAACGTCAACATGGAGCATTATACAATGGAAAACAGTAAGCCAAAATTTAAATTCATCATCTTCAACTGTTCGCAGTAGCCCATTTACTTCCAGCACAGTTGCTGCAGATGATGTAGGACACTTGTACAAATAAGTAAAGCACTCCGCCAGCGAGTCCAAGTTCTCGTACACTGCATTTACAGTGCGGATGTTAAAATTCCACCGTGTTCCTGACACTCTTGGCATGCGTCGTTATACTATACTATCCAGAGCAGCTTGTCTTTGAACTGAACGACTGAAAAAGGCTGGAATTCCACCAAGTGTTAAAAAAATGTCCTTGCTTCAGTATTTTGTTGTGAGGCTCTTTGCATTACCAGATTAAGTTGGTGGGCATAGCAGTGTACATAGTAGGCATATTTAAACTCTTCTCTTATGATGGCCTGGACCCCATGCTGAACACCACTCATAACAGATGCACCATCATAACTCTGAGCAATCACTTTTTCATGCTGGTCTCCCACTACTTCTGTCAACTGTTGTTTTATCACAGCAGCAATATGTCCTGCTGTCTGTCCAGATGGTGTAAAATATCCCCAGAAACGTTCCAACACCTGTCCATTGACAACGTAATGGAACACAATAGCAATTTGCCATATCCCAGCAAAATCAGTGGTTTCATCTGCAATTACTGCTACAAATTTTGCAGTACGAATCTCCTTTTATATTTCTTCTCTGCATACTGTTAGCATGCATTCCAGGAGTTCATTTTGAACAGTTTTTGATGTTCCTTTAAAAACAGTTGAAGTTGCCAAGTGTTCAGCCAACTTCTTATCAAACTTGCAGTCGAAGTCTACTAGTTACCGGAACATTCCTGCACTCATTGACTCTTGAGACTCACCATGGCCTCGTAAAGCAACTTCTTCTTCAGCACACAGCTTGATGCAGTCTATTAAAAGTGATAGAGCATGACGGTTTTCTTCCACTTTCTTGTTGTGTCTTTCTACTGATAACTGGTATCCACTACTTAACTGACACCTGATATCCACAGTTCCCAACATGGCTAGACTCATTTGATTGTCAAAATGTTTAGCAGACTGTTCATGCCTTCTGGACTTTTCTTCCAGTCTCTTCAGGTCATCCATACTCTTTGATGTCCAGGCATCCTCTCCACCAAACAACAAACATGGGAAGCAGTACAAGCTGTTTGTTTCCTCACAACCACAGATCCAGGTGTGCTTGTCATACACTGACCTGTTGAAGCTGCGTGTGTATGTTCTTACCTACTTGTACCTGCAGCCTCTATCTTCAGATCAGGTGTGGGTCTTCCAGTCCTCTTGATTCTTAACTTCTCATTAAGAGTTAAATCTTTGAAAATTAATAGAGTTCAGATAGGCCACTGTAACACTCTGCTCACTCATTCTGGTTATCGTAGTTGTTGCAACTCTGAAATGAAGATATTGCAGAAATTATTTAAGTGCCACTGTTGTATACATGTTAAAAAGTACAGCTTCAGAAACATCACTCATTTCATTGACAGTCTGCCACAGCCATGACCTACCAACTATCTGGCTTAGCCTTGCCAGGATTAAAGAGTATTAATGCATTTGTGATGCACACACTGTCACAGCTTACATTCTGTCTTTGCAGGACTAACAGGGGCAGTCATTCCATTGCCCCCACTATACTTTCTGCTTTGATCCTTCCAGCATTAAAATGTCTGCTGCACAGAGACCATAGTCACACAGCCTGTATGCATATTGCTTACTCCCTCAGACATATTAGAGTTTTGCAAAGCTAGAATTACAATAGTAAATGGTAATTTCATTCCAACACCAACATGAAAGTCCCCCATTCCAACAGGCTACCAAAAGTACCTGGCTCAAACCTCTGAAATCAGAAAGCAAAACAGTAATGAACTGCATCTTAATGGCTGCATTAATTTACTCCATTGCACAGAAATGGTAGTTACAGGCTTGCACAACAGCAGACTTTACCCAAACAGATATCTTGCAAAGCCATAACTGACAGTAAACAAGGCCAGTCACCTCAATGAATTCACAACCCCCCCCCCCCATTACCTAATGAAGTAGCTGCTTTTTACTGGTCAGGATTAAAGTACAAATACTAACAGCTGCATTGCATACTTTCATTTTGCTGACAGACTCACTATCACAGCTTGTGTGCATCAGCCAAGTACACATTTCATTTTAAAATTGATTTTACTTACCAGAGTTTCTACAATAAAACATGGTTTAACAAAAATTCCTTGACCCCCCCCCCCACCACCACACACATACAAACCACACTCAGATTTCAGAGCTTCTGGTCGATCTTACTTCAGTGAAATGTAAATTACTGTTGCAAATGTAGACAGAACTGTAGCTATTCACACAAGCATTGCCCCCAGCCCAACTCCCTACCCAGAGAAACGGCTTTCAACCTACAATGTTTAAGTAAAATAAATCTCCATGGTTGCATTTCTTTCACATCACAATAGCCAAGAACTTGCACATAATCTTACTTTATTTGGTGGTGTGTGTGTGTGCTGTTTACATCCACAGAAATCAATAGCATTAAACTACAGGCAATTTAATTTCAGAGACCTATTTCTGACAGAATGATATAAAATGCCCCAACAGATGTCCTAACCTCCAGAAAGAAAGACTCCTAAAAATGGCCAAAATACCATCATACTGTAACCATCGTCATAGCCAAGCATTTTCAAATGCAGTAATTTCGTTATTTGTATTCACAATATATTTTAATTTTATTTTCCAGAAAAGGAGGATGCATACAGAGTATCAGTCCCAGACCAATAAACATAACAGAAATGATATTCCAGGCATTCCATTTCACATGTACTGATTCTGAACAAGTATTCAAGTACCACAGATACTGATTTAAACACAATGTATGTGTACACTGCCTGCTTATTTATTTTTAGATTATTCTAATGCAAGCCCAAGCATTCTACCCTAATTAAAAAATGATAGGTACTCTCAGACAATACTGGCAAAAGAATAAATGAAATATATAGAAGTGCAGTAGTCATGCTAATGACCCACCCCCTAAAAAATACTGTTAATTACACTCAAGACTTCTTGTTCTGGGAAAATGTTGAGTACAACAAAGTAAAATATAACACTGCAAGTTTGTTAAGAGGGAAGCACATCAGCTAACTCAGATAAATGTGTCACTTGACTGCTTGCTGTTGCTAACCACTGAATATGATCACAAGTACACTAAAACACATGATACATTAATCTTCAGGGCAAGGTACACACCTGGGCTGCCATAAAACCATAAAAAGTCTGTCTTATCTTCCTGCTATAACTCATAAGCTATTCAGCTTGCAGACACACTGTCTCCAACTTCATTTAAGAGTGTGAAAATAATTTTATGACTTAAAGGGACAATCCCAGGGATTTTTTGTTTTGATTCAGCCTTTGTTTACATTTCAGGTTTGCCTTGCTGAGCATGCTCACTTTTGGCTGAGGGGGTTGGGGGAAGATTGCCTGCAGGAAGCTTCAAAGGTGTTAGCCAAATTCCATCTCAAATTGCAGTTCTACTGGCAACAGTCTCAGTGTCACCCATTCATTAGTTTAATCTGTGCATTTATCCATTGGGAAAAGTAGCCTTTCAGGCATTTAATGACCTAACTGCTGCTGCTGCTACTACTATAGAAAACACAGCAGTAATGTAATACTTTTAAAGGGGCATTATTTTGTTTCTAAAATCAGTTACTTGCTAGAGTACTTTATTTATCTTTTAGTGCAGTGTAAGTCATATTTATACAGGGACAGGATTTTCAGAGAAGGTTGTTAGCATACTGCAGGATAGATGTCACAAACTTCGGTGTGGTTTGATTGTTATTAGGAAATGCTAAGACTTTACTGTTTGTTCTTTTGTCCTTCCCCCACCCACAGGCCATTAGATTTGTTAATCTAGTCACACTCAAATCTGCATTCTTTGCAGCACTGAAGTTACATCTTTAGTATGCGCTTGTTTTGGTAAAACTTAGTGGAATGATTATCCCAGCCTGGACAGTTGTATTTATTTTCATGCTTGTTGCAACATGCTTTCTTTTTTCGTTTACAGATAATTATTTTTCATATGTTCAGCAATAGTGTTGCATATTAGTGCATGTACTTATACAATAGTTTCCCCTCAGTTCCAGACAGTATTGCGTTGAGCATTTGGATTCTTGGAAACAAACCCACTGAGTTGCAAATGTCCTAATAGAAGAATAAAATCTCATAACATTTCAATAAGAATATTGTCAGACAACACTGAAACTGAATCTCGTTACTTTTACCAAAAGTATTTTCCCCTTAGCTGACACCTTTCAGGAATCACACAGTAACTGTCTGTCTAATAGTGATTCCATCCAACTCAATTTATTTATTTTTTTCCCTGCGCTGCAATAAAATCTTTGAATCTTTCACTCTTTCTCTGAATATTTGACTGCAAGAGAGTTACAGCAGTCATCATTTGAAAGTTGAGGCAAATGCAGTCTCTATATTTCCCTATATTTTCATGTGTGTGTGCATAAGTATGCATGCAATATGTAACCTAAGTTTATATTCATGTGGTTGTAAAACCATAAGTCTTGCTATGTCTTACTGACCGGCTTGCAATTCAAGGCATTCCTGAATGTCTGTCAAATTTGTATATGCTGGAGATATAGCAATGCATGTATTTTATTAAATAAATTTGTATGCAGTGCACCTAATTGTTTTAGTGGTATACTTCACTGTTAATACTGGAATTATCATAACGTTTCTCAAACTTGCTTCTTTTGTGACACAGATGGCTGTGTTGATGACACCATTTACCCCTTATCAAGATGGAAATAGATAATTTCTAAATGCATTTGTCATGTGTCATTGTGTGTTTATCATATGCATTGCTTTGGTTGTTTAAAATGTATTTGCTGTATATCTTTATGTCATTATAGATCCACTATACACACGCACAAATCCGTCTATGAACTTGTGTCTTTTCTTATGTATATAGATGTACCCACACCTATATGTGTGGTGTGTTAGTGGATCTATACATGTACACATTTCTACACTGGCATGCAGGAGGTATTTGTATGCTCCTAACAGCATTCGTGTCACTGATCCTTTATTGCTAGTTTTACAAGTAAGATTTCTTTTTCCAGTTGTCATATGCCACTTGACAAGAATATTAAAAGTATGAGACAAATTACAGAAACTACAGACCAATAAGCTTAACTAGCCTTACCTGTAAGGCCATGGAACAAATCATCATGGACCCTATAAATAAGGACATACGTGATCTCCAAACCCTTGATCCGACAATTTTGGTTTTGTCAAAGACAGGTCATGGCTGTTAAACCTGGTAGACTCCTTCAAAAACATCACCAGAGCCATAAAAAAGGCAAATGTGTGCATACAGCCTACCTTAAATAAACAAAGGCCTTCGACACAGTCCCACATTCGGGCATCATTGATAAACTCTCCCAGTTGAATATCAACCCTTATGTTGTCAGGTGGGTTGCTAACTGGCTCTCCTTCAGATCATACTCAAAGTTGGGGACTTTGCCTTGACCAGCAGACCTGCCAGCAGTGTAGTTCCACAGGGTTCAGCACTGGGCCCCTATTGTTTGGAATATACTTCTCAGAAGGTCATGCCAAAATAGACCGGCTGTGGCTGACTAAGTTTGCTGATGACTGCAAATTAGGTGCAGTCATTTAATCCCCAAACAATGTCAATATACTTCAAGGGATTTACACAAATGAATGATTGTTGCCAAAGCTGTGGACTCAAACTCAGTGCTAAAAAATGCATTATCATTCCATTTTGTAAAAATCATATCCCTGCAGACTATCATATAAATAATAATACCCTACCCTACATTAACAACTCAGTTGTGAGAGAATTGGGAAAACAAGTTGACTGTAGCCTAAATTTTGACCACAGTGTGTCTACTGTGGTAAGGAAGGCATTCTATGTTGCTCACCTCATTAGCAAAGGCATTGCCTCAAGAGTGAAACAGGTCATAACTCCCCTGTACTCACCCCTCATCAGGCCAATACTCTAGTACAATGCTCTCTTTGTATGTACCTTACCTGGCACCTGCAGCCACTTGAGAGACCTCAGAGGTATCTAATTAAGAAAATTACATGGTCTCCACTACTTCATACATTGACAGACTGAAGTCACTGTCACTGTACTCAGTAGTATACAGACTACTTAGAGGAGATCTGTGTCTGGCCTACACAGCAGTCTCATACCCGCACCTAAAAGAAATGCTGCACATCCACAAGACAAATGGGATATGGGTCACTTGTCCCAGGAACCTTAACCTGGCCTGCGACATAAATAGGACCTGCTGGAGAGACAGATATGTCTCTCAGAGGTTGCCACACCTCAGGAATAAGATACCAATTCACATCAAACAGAGCCCGTCTATGACACTGTTTAACTGTAGCCTGGATGACTGGATGGGATACCATAAATTCCTTGCCGGGGATTTCACCTAAGACCCTCCTAGATATGGACAGCCATTTCTTTTTTTTCAAAACAGGTTTATTGTTTTAACATATAAGAGAAATATCATAACAATTTTATACAAGTAATTAAAAATAGGTATTATTATAATATTCAACAAAACAACTAAAGTATTTACAAAGACATCCACTACAATCAGATCAATTAATTAAACTAAAATACCATGCTATTGAAATTAAATTTTTTTAACAAATTTTGTAAATTATCCCATACAATAAAATAAGATGTTTTTCTGTTTGTTCTTGTCCTAATTGTGTTTATTTCCATATGGCACACTATATTCATAACATTTTTAAATTCATTGAACGAAGGAGGTGTATCTGAAATCCAATTTCTAGTTATTATTTTCCTAGCCACTGCTAGAATAGACCATAACAAGGGAAGCTTAACCTTTTTAACACTTTGAGGTACAGGTGTGTTGAATAATATAAGAGATATAGAAATAATGAAATTATCTGTAAAAAGATCCTGCAAAAATTCATTAATTGACTTCCAGTATTCTTTCAATTTTATACAGTCATAAAACATATGAGCCCAGTCAGCATTAATTTCTACATTACATCTCTTACATAGATTATCTTTATTATTTATTTTATTCATCATCAAAGGTGTATAAAAAGATCTATGTAAAAATTTCCATGTATAAAGTCTCCAGACAATGGAAGACGTAGTTCTATAAGCAGATTCCAATATATATTGTTTATCTTGTTGATTTGGTGGGTCCCCATTAATAGAAGTGAAATAATTCCAGTATGAATCTACACTGTAAAAAGTTTCTTGTCTGATAACTTTATGTATGTATGAAAGTTTACCTTTATCAGAAACTTTATGTTGTAAATTTAATATCAAGTAATCAATCAGTGTTGGAATAGATTCTTTAACAGTTATAGGCATTAAATCTATTTTATTAATGAGGTTCATAGGTTCATAGGTTCATAGGTTCATACTAGGTTATCTGCCCGAGGGCATTTACAAGCCTAGCCCATAGTTTTGTGGCTTACGCCACCCCTTTAGTATGGGGAACTATACCCATTATTTTGCTGTGCCTCTGTCGAGCAGTGACACTGAGGTAATCCCTGGGGTATATCTGCGATCTCCCATCCATTGGTCAAGATTTCTCTTGAACAAGGCCAGCGAGGTGCTCTGCCTCACATATACTGGGATTTTGTTCCACAGCATAGGGAGTCTTTGGGTGATGAATCTATCCCTCCAGCACGTCCTATTAATAGCCGTGTCGAGGTTTAAGTCTCCCGCCCTTGTGGCTCTGACGGATCTAGATTTTTTGAGGTGAAGCATATTCATCAAATCTGGGTTTGACATGGCCTTGTATGTCAGGCACAGGTCACCTCTGAGCAAGCGGTAAGTGACTGAATAGAGCTGAATTTCTTTCAGTCGGGCAGCATAGGACAGATTTTTGAGACCCTTTATCCTTTTGGTGAGGAACTTTTGTGGCCTCTCCAGCTGCTGCAAGTGTCGGGTCAGATACATTCGAATGGGGCATTGTACTCAATCATTGGTCTGATGAGTGATGAGTATAGGGAAACTATGACCTCCCTTGATCTAGATGTGAATCCCTTCATGATAAGGTGGGCAATGTAGAAGGTCTTCCTAACTACTTTAGCTACATGGGTGTCGAATGACAGGCTACTGTCAACCTGGGTCCCCAGGTCCCTGATAACTTCTTCTGTGCTCAGTGGATTGCCACCTATATGGTAGCTAGGGGTAACCTTGTTTTTCCCGAAGGGTATGACTATGCATTTTTTGGCATTTAACTTTAGGCCATGGCTCTGGCACCAGTTAACCATTTCTGTGAGACCCTTCTGAAGGATATCTGTGTCAGATGTGTTTTCGACTACGGCGCCAAGTTTGCAGTCATCTGCAAACTTTGTCAGCCATAACCCTCCTGTGTTTGCTTGTACTTCGGAAAAGTAGATGCCAAACAAAAGTGGGCCCAGGACTGAGCCCTGTGGGACACCACTTGTAACAGGCTTTGAGTCTGACATGGCGCCAGCAACTCTGACCCTGTGGGTTCTGTCCCTCAGCCAGTTTGCAACCCATCTTGTGATGTATGGGTTAACATTTAAGCTGATGAGTTTTTCAATGATACCCGAGTGGGGTATTGTATCGAAGGCTTTCGCCAGATCGAGGTAGGCTGTATGGACTGCCTTTCCCTCATCAATGGCTTTGGTGACTGTTTCGAAAAAGTCAACCAAGTTTAAAAGGCATGATCTGCCTTTGACAAAGCCAAACTGGGTTGGATCCAAAGTCTGCAAATTCCCTATGTCTTTATTTATGAGATCCATTATGATCCTCTCCATGGCTTTGCAGATTAGGCTTGTCAAGCTAATGGGCCGGTAATTTCCAGGGTCGGTGGCCTTTGTGAAGTGGGACCACCGTCGCAGTGCGCCACTCCCTGGATACGTATCCAGAGGTGAGACTATGATTAAACAGCTGTCCTAGCTGTGGGTTTAATTCCTCGTTGAGTTCGTGGAGCACACAGCCGGGGACACCATCAGGTCCCATGGATGCTGTGTTTTTTGCTTTGGAGAGAGCAGTTCTCACTTGGGCGTTAGAGATGTTTGGGGGGCTGCAATCGTTTGGTATAGATATCTCTCCTTTTGGGGGGGAGGGAGGGAGAAGTTTGCACTGAACCTGTCAGCCAGTATGTTGGCAATGTCTGTAGGATCAGTAATCTTCACATCATTTTGAACTAGTTCTGAGCATATCTGGGAGTTTCCTCCCAGGTTTCTAACATAGCTAAAGAAGGCCTTATGATTGTCTTTTGAGTCTTTAGCTATTTTTCTCTCAAAGTTTGCTTTGGATGATTTTATGAGAGCTCTTAGTTTTTTACTTGTAGTGATCAAAGGTGTCTTACCTTTTAAGGATTTTGCTCTATCTTGTAGTAGCTTCCTCCTTTTGTTGTAGAGTTTGTTTATGGCTGGGGTCCACCAGACTGGACGCTTGCCTTTGGTACAAAGAGTCTTTGTTTTGCTTGGGATTGCCTTATCCATGCAGTCCTGTAGGTGATGGTAGAAGGCATTTGTAAGTGATTCAGCGGCTTGAGTACTGTTTTCCATGCTCGGGGCCTTAAAGGAGACCACACTAGTCTTTAGAAGTGTGAAGTCGGCTTTGAGAAGTTCTTTACTGTGGTCTTTTTATTTCAGGTGGGGTGGGATGAGGACCTCCAGCGAGATTAGTTTGTGATCTGATCTCACCAGTGAGGGGTATACTTCGGTGTTGAACATTGTGCTCCCATGTTCGTGATGATGAGATCAAGTATGTTTTCTCCTCTTGTGGGGATGGTGACTAGTTGTTCCATGGCATTTGAGTTTATGAATTCCAGGAACTTTTGGGCTAGGGTGTTTGGGCTTGAGTAGTGTTCCCAGTCTATATTAGGTAATTGAAGTCACCTAGTATGATGGTGTTTGGAGATACATTTATCCCTTCCAGTGTTTTCAGGAAAGCCATGTGAGGTTCCTGAGTTTGTGAGGGTGGCCTGTAACATGCTACAATTTGCAGAGCAGTCTTGCCTATGGTTAATTGCACCTGGATGGTCTCCGATGCATCGTGCATTGCCACCAATCTTGAGGTGTGGGTGTCCTTGATGAATATGGATACCCCCCCTCCTTTCTTGGTATTGTCCGGATTTTGGGGCGGGCATGATATGAGGTAAAACCTGATAGTGCTGGGGTGCTCTCAGGAGCCTTGAACCAGGTTTCTGTCACAGCACAGACATCGATGTTCTCCATACTGAGAAGGGCCTCGAGTGCGTGCATTTTGAGATTGAGACTTCTGGCATTGAGCAGCATTACCCTTAGTTTTTCCTTTTTGTGTTCTAGGGTGGTAGGTTTAGAATTTGAGCCTTGCCTAAAAAGGCACTATGGGGGTGGCAAGAGCCTTTACCAATATCCGGAATCCCAGGGGTGACAGGTGCAAGCCGTCCCTTGCGAAGCAGCGTGGCTTGTCCAGCATGTCATCCCAGGCAGACAGACATTAGATCCCCTTTGAATGACACCAGAGTTTAAGCCAATTGTTAAAGCTGATCATCTTATCTCTGTATTGTGGCATCATTCTTGGTGAAGGTAGGATACTGCTCAAGGTCAGGGTCATACCTGCCTGGGCTACATAATCAGAGAGCTCCTCAATGTCTCTTTTCATGTAGTCCAAGGAGGCACTTCTCAGGTCGTTTACACCAACGTGGACAATGACTGAGTCGTATTTGTACCTGCTGTTGAGAGACCTGAGTGCTTGTGTTATGTGGCGGATTCTAGCGCCCGACAGGCAGCTTACTGTAACCCTCTCCTTGCTCAGTCTGGTGAGCGGGACGTCAGTGTGTCTGACTATGGAGTCACCAATGACTGGTGTGTCTGGCATTGTGTTTGGCCTTAAGGGCTGTGACTGTTTGACACTCTGACTGTGAGGTCTATGTGCTGCAGGTGTTGTGTTCTGAGGTGGTAGTTGTTTGCGTGTCTGCTTTGGTGGCCTCTGCTGTTTTGGTAGATTTTTGATCAGAGCCTCCGAGTATGTCTTTGTGTGTTTATGTGTATGATTTGAGGTTGTGATGGTACTATGTGAGACTGGGTCTATAGTGTGTGTGGTAACCTTCTCCTCCTGTCTGGTCTTGCCAGTCCTATGTTGAGAGAGCTCAGCCTCCAGTTTGGCCGTATAGTTGCATCTCGCATGTATTTGTGTTTTGTGGGAGGAGGAGAGGGTTGTCTGTGTACATGAGGCAATTGTAACATTGCCTCAATATTCCCAGGTTCACCAGCTGAGCAGGAGAGGACACTAGCAACTGATCCCTCGACATGCTAGAAGGAATAGACAAAAAAACTTTAAAAGAGATTCTGGGGGATGTGGGTGACCGAGAAATGGGGTTTGCCTTTTTGGGGTACTATTTATAACAAGAGTGCTGTATCAAGGTGATAAGTACTGTAGGAGCAAGTGCTAGGTTTAACAGATAAAGAATAGTCTACTCAGAGTCAGGTAGAGATGATCTTGTCTAAAGGTCTGAACCTCTAACCAGCAAGTTTCTCTTAGATCAAATTCTTGTTTTAAGAAATCTAGATTTTTAACTTTATTATCAGATATCAACTGATACCAGTACTTTAGATCATTATCTATAGCTAAATGAGTTCCTTCAGAAGTAGATGACAAAAGCATACCCTTAGTATACATTATAGGAAATACAATAAAATTCCATTCCCTATACTTAGGGTGCATGAATATAAAGTTACGATAACTAATAATAATATTTAATGGGTAACAAACCATATGTTTAGGTGTAATAGGTGAAGTACAAAATTCCTTTAGTAACCATAACATGGAGTTATTTACAATCATATTTTTATGTGTTAAGGAGATTTTCATGAAGTGTATACTAATTAGCTCCCAATAATCTTTCCATTTTGTGACATATGACTGATCTATTAATAAAGTAATAACTTTTACAATAGAAGAGATAGTATATAAATTAAAGTCTGGAAAAGAAATACCCCTTGAGACCAGCTATTAGTATGTTTCTTTAATGCAATCCTAGGTCTATTAGGTGCCCATAAGAAATTTAACATTAGTGTGTTCAG
This sequence comes from Protopterus annectens, assembly GCF_019279795.1. Lineage (NCBI taxonomy): Eukaryota > Metazoa > Chordata > Ceratodontiformes > Protopteridae > Protopterus > Protopterus annectens. The sequence goes on from NC_056743.1 coordinate 839,303,625, forward strand.
TTTCTTGATAATTATTTTTGTAGGTGGAAGTATTATTGATTGTATTAAGTATAAAATCTTGGGGAATATTATCATTTTAATAATTGTAAGTCTCTCCTCCATAGTAAAAACATATTATTCCAGGTATTAAAAAGATTTTGTATATTAAGAAAACAGGTATTATAATTATTATATATAATAGATTTAATATCTTTAGATAGTATTATACCTAAATAAGTTATCTGACCTGAATTGGGTACATATTTAGTAAAATCACTAATGAGAATATTTTTTCGTGTATATATAGGTAGTATTTTAGTTTTTCTTCATTGAATATTAAACCAGAAATACTTTTAAAATTCATCATGTTATCAAATAGAGACTGTATAGAAGAATTAGATCCTGCTGATGTAATTAGAACATCATCTGCAAAAGTTGAATTTTGGATGTTGTATTTTCATCTATTTCAAAACCCTCTATGTCAGTACTGTTTCTGATCAAATTAGCCCAAGGCTCCATTACTAAAGTGAATAATAGTGGAGAAAGTGGACATCCTTGTTTTGTA
>NC_056743.1:839309168-839379525 GCF_019279795.1 Protopterus annectens
AGTCTCTTTAACAAAGGACTAGCCCATTCCATTTCTTCTATTTTTTCCAAAATCTTATTTTTTTGATAAACAGTAAAGCAGAGTCTAAGTCATCGAAAATTTTAGGACCATCAGGAAGGAAGATTTTGAGCTTGGCAGGAAACAGAAGGTATGTTTTAAACTGTGCTTTTTTAAGCTCCCTTATTAGTGGCAGAAAAACTTTTCTTTTAGCTAATACCATGGAAGAATAGTCATTGTCAAAACGCACAGTTGTTTCATTAATCTTAACAGGAGCTTTAGCCCAAGCAGATTTAAGAACCATCTCTTTATCAAATGATGATAGAAATCTAACTATAACTGATCTAGGATAGTTTTGTTAGAGTTAGTATTAGCTATAGATCTATGTGCTCTTTCGATACCAAAAGAGAATGCTTCTGGTAAATCTAAAGTTTTAGGGAGCCATGTTGTTAAAAAGAAGTAATATTGTTACCTTCAATATTTTCTGGCAGTCCAAAAATCCTAATGTTATTGCGCCTAGATCTATTTTCCAGGTCATCCAGCTTTGTTTGTAAATGTGTATTTTGTTTCAGCAGAAACTCAATGTTGATTTCCTCTTCTTGTATTCTATTTTCCATGTCATTCACAGCTTCTTCTATGCCTGTCAGCTGGATCTTCTGTTGTTGCAGGTCCATATGTAACAAGTCTATTTGTTTTGTAGTTTTTTCTATGAAAGTGTCTATTTTAGTATCCATTTTATCCATCTTAGCAGTAAGTTGCTGGACTATAATTATCAGAGACTGAAGTTCTTTCTTGATGCTGGAGTCTTGAGAATTTGTCTTACTGGAACTCATTTCAGACTGATTAACTGACAGGAAAATTTCCAAAGTAATTTCTGACAGGAATATTATTAAGATTTCCTTTCTTTTTTAGATATAGTTCAAGAACTATATAAAACAAACATATTTAGAAAGAAAATTACTTCAAAAATTAATTTTTTAAGTAATTAATTCCTGTCAATGTAATGAAATTGGTGGAGCTGAAGAAATCTGCTGCTATCCTGTGTTCATCCTTGGCCACGCCCCAATGGACAGCCATTTCTAACTAAGATTTTGAGTTTAGGCTAGATCCTTTATATTGGGTTTCTCTAGTATTATATTGGGTACACATGGCTAGGGTTATATAAACTTTTGGGTCAGTAGCCTAGTAACCACCTATGAACCTGTCAAGTAACAAGAGTATTCTTGCTTTCAGTCATCTAAATTTTTAGAGATGATAATCTTACTTGAGTTAGCACACACACAAACTCCACTGCATTTTTTTTTCAAGATAACTGTTGCCATGTCCCTGAGAATTTGGTGGGGGGAGGTACTTAAGAGGAAGCAATCTCAGCTGCAAGTGGCCAAGAGTAATTATATGTAAACATAAATTTGCCATTACATAGTTGTAGTTCTTCCTGGATATACAAACAGAAGGCAAGCAAGGTACTCCCAACTCAAAATCAGACAACGTAAGTATAGTTCAGGCAGGGAGCAATCAGCAAAAAGTGTGCAGTGAATAATAACTACACATTTTACACTATGTTGCTTTCCCAAGTGGGCTCAAATCGACACAGTGGCATTGGAAACAGCACCAGTACCCATGTGGGTACAAATTCATTCACAATATCAATGCACGTATGACAATAATGGATAAGAAATTATTAGGTGGCTTACAATGGCACTGCAGCAGTTTAGAGACATTAGAAAGGTGCAAGATTATCTAGTTGTATGGCTCATAGCAGTAAAACAATATAGGGTACACACCCTGCTACTGTTAGACGCTGATTAAAACAAGTTGAACGCAGCATTACACCTGGCAAGCTATCAGCTGGCTGCACAAGGTCATGGGGAGGCAGTGCGAGATTTATGAGACAAACTCAAAAATATATGCCATTAGTAATACAACGGATTGTTTTTCATAGCCTGTAGCAGCCCTATGTGGATTGTGGAGCACTTAGCTGGTCAAATTAAGAATATTCTAAGGATAAATAGGAATAAACTATGACTGATGAAGAGGTGAAGAACCAGTGGCTGACTCCAGACTCAGGGGCCACAGAATGCAATGTAGTACAATGACTACAACATTACCAAACACTGTGCTTACAACATTGAAGTCCACTCACACAGTTTCATCATAGACTGGCAATTAAGAAGGAGCAGTTCTCTGCCATGAGAAGGGTACCCTGTTTTCCCAGCTTCAGGTGAGGCTGTACTGAAGAAAGCAGTGGAGTGATGAAGCTTGGACCCCAAACATATACCCACATTCAGTTAGATTCCACACTCATTTAGCATAGCAGCAGCTTCTCATGTAAAGTGGGCAAGGACTTTGTGGGAGAACATCAAGAAATCAGAAAGATGGAATTACAATGCTTATGAAAGATAACTGAAAAATAACCTCTTCTATGGGTAATAGGAAATTCACACCGGGGATTATTTCTGTGGTTCTGCTTGACAGGGGCACAGGAAAATAATTTTCTTGGGTGGCGAAAGCCAGGGTACCTTTTTGGCTAGGCTTGTATAGGCGCTAGGGCCAATAGCCTAGTACCTACCTTTGAACCACACCTAACATTGTTGTCTTTTATTTGCAGAACCTGGGTGTTACCTGTAAGACACATATTGTACCTTCCAATAATACCTTTTGTTGACTGGAGCTTCCTGCATGTATGTTTGATCGCCTGGTCCCTTGCTAGTGCTCTTCCATGTGAATGGAAACACCTGTCTTTATATGTATGTGTGTGTGTATTACCTCCTGCAACATGCTGACATTACCTGTGACCTATTGTAGTACAAAAGGTGTAACATGGAAAATGTGCGTTAAATGCAAAATTATCCTATTTACACTGATGCTACACCATTTTTGAGTTGTACACCCTTCCACAATCCTTACTGCTGCCTGCTATTCATGGTTATTCTTAAATCAAGGGTTCAAATGAAATTTTTGATATGTGCAGTTCTTGCTCTGTATGCCATTCTTCAGCAGACAGACTGCTGTCCATCCATACAGTACATGGCCCATTCTACCATGCTTGACCTATTACAGCTATGCAACATGCACACCACCATGAACACCCACAGCAAAAACTGTAATCTGTTATAGACACAGAAATGGCACATGGCTGGCATAACAGATTTCTATCCCAAGGAATCCTTTACTTATTGACTCAACTTCCTATGCATGTCAAGCAATCCTAGACATGGTCTGTATTCATTAATATTCTGAATGAATAGCCTGGAAATCATAAATTCTCTATGGGGTATATAGCATGGCGCTTCTTGACCATGAAGCTTAACTCACTCAACAGTGCTTGGGCTTAGCTGGCTATGCTTATTAATGGTCTTTTGAACTGCATGCCTAGTACATACCTATGAACTTATTAACATATATATATATATATATATATATATATATATATATATATATATATATATATATATATATATATATATACTTACCAATGTGCATGCTGCATATAGAATATACATGCAGACAAAAACATTAGTTTATTGATGAATGTATTTCTATAAGCCATCTCATTTGAATGTCATTATATGGTCATTAATATATACTACTGACCACACCAATTATCATACTACCATGATTGTGATACAGATATCTCTGAATTGCAAATACCCTGCCTGTCAACACTGACTGCATAGTTTAGCTTTACACACTGCTATTTTTCCTTTTAGAATACCCCCTACTGTGTTTTATATCCTGTAAGAGTACCAAACCTGTAAACAAACATTTAATTGTTTACTTCAGCACGTACCGTGGTGGTGCAGCGGTTAGCATTGGCACCTCACAGCAAGCGGTTCCCTGGTTCGATTCTCAGCTGGGGTGCCTTCTGTGCAGAGTATGCATGTCCTCCCTGTGGTTGCGTGGGTTTCCTCCGGTTTTCTCCCACATCCCAAAGACATGCTGTTGGTAGATTGGACACTCTAAATTTGCCCTAGGTGTGTGTGTGTATGTGCGCACCTTCTGTCGAAGGTTGGGCACCAGGCTGACAACTCGACACCGTAAAACTCTACTGCCAATCATGAGTGGACAGGTGATCCGCTGTGGCAACTCCTAACCGGGAAAAGGCCGAAAGAAGAAGCACGTAATGAAAATAACAAACAGATGTGTACTGTACTGTCCAAGGTACCATAAATTAAACTTAATTTCAGTCTGAAATCATTTATTTTTCCCCTTATTTCTGTATTCAGCTGTTTAATTGTTTGTGTACTTACTAATTGTAGCTTGATAACCATGCAAATGGGAGGCTGACTGACCCTTTTGAGTTACAACTGGTGCTCCATGGTGCAAGAGGTAAACCAAAAATTGTAAACAGAACAAAGAATCATACCGCTTTCAGAAGGAATGTCAAACAGTTGGGCAAAATGCAGAAGCGGAATTCAAGCAAGATGAATGTTGAACGAATATAAAAAATGGAAATTAGGTCAAACTGTAACTACACCTTTGCAGGCAAGAATGTCATTTTTGCTCATGCCTGAAATATGTGCATGTATCTACATATGTAAAATGTATAAATATAAATAAGCTGTTTAATAGAGTGGCTATGTTAAATATAAAAGTATCTCTCTATTGTTTGTTAGTTTTATGTACAGTGGTGTTCCTTGAACTAGTGAGCATTTATTATAGATGTTTTTCAGTGTAGTGATTCATAAGCAGTTTCTCTTTTTTCAACAAAATATCAAACTTGATTTCACTTGCGATTTAGATTGTTTCATTTTTGACCTGCTACATCGAAAATATCTGTCTATGCCTACATATGATAGTTATGAAAATGTCAAATAAATAAAACTATGACTTCACATGGAAGTTCCGTGTTTACTTGCTTGTTTACTTTATTATGTAAAATAAATGAAACTGAAATTTCACATGGAATATGTATGTCTCTTTACTTACTTATGTATGTATACAGTTGTACTGGCTAGTGATAATTAGGCACAAATAGTCTGTCTAGTCTATAAGAATATGCATGCAGTAAAAGCCGTTACTTTCTTGTGATTCCATGACATTTCAGTTATAACTCACCTCAGGCTTCGTGCCCACAGAGTGGCGCGCAGCTTACAGTCATCCCACTCCACAAGGGGGAATCCACTTTGTATCCCAGGAACTACCATCCCATCAGTCTGACGAGCCTAATCTGCAAGGCCATGGAACATATTATTATGGAACTTATAAACAAAGATATTGGCAACCTTCAAACACTGGACCCCATCAAGTTTGGGTTTGTGAAGGGCCGATCTTGCCTCCTGAACCTGATCTACTTCTTTAAATCGGTCTCCATAGCCGTGAACAAGGGTAAGGTGGTTCACACAGCCTACTTGGACCTCGACAAGGCTTTCGACACTATCCCCCACTCTGGAATCATAGATAAACTTACAAAGCTGGGCATTAAACCCTATATCACTCGATGGGTTGCAAACTGGCTTACTGACAGAACACACACTGGAAAAGTAGCCAGCTCCAAATCCAGCTCCAGACAAGTGACAAGTGTTGTACCACAGGGTTCTGTCCTGGGACCACTCTTGTTTGGCATCTACTTCTCTGAAGTACAGGCCAACACTAAGGGACTCTGGCTTACAAAGTCTGCAGATGACTACAAGCTGGAAGCCATTATTGAATCCCCAAATGATACGGATATACTACAAAAGGGCCTTACAGAAACAGATGTCTGGTGCCAGAGCCATGGGCTCAAGCTAAATGCCAAAAAATGTATAGTTGTCCCCTTTGGGAAAAACCATGAACCTGTGAATTAACACATAGGTGGCAGTACACTAAACACCAAAAGTGTGATAAGAGACCTAGGGGCACAGGTGGACAGTGGTCTCACCTTTGATAACCACATAGCCACAACAGTTAGAAAATCCTTCTATGTGGCACACCTCATCACTAAGGGCTTTTCATCTAGAAAAAAGGAGGTCAATGTCCCTCTGTACTCATTCCACATTAGACCCATTATAGAATACAATGCCCTGTTTGGTATGTACCTCACAAGACATCTGCAACAACTAGAAAGGCTGCAGAAATACCTCACAAAAAGAATCACAGGCCTAAAGCAGATGCCTTATGCTGACCATCTAAAGAAACTCCAGCTACACTCTGTCGCATATCGCCTACTCATAGGCAATCTCTGCCTAACATACAAGGCCATGTCAAATCCAGAGTTGCTGGACATGCTAATCCCAATCCCTCTGAGCCACATGCTCCAGGGATCTTAACCTTGTCATCACGATGAATAGAACATGCCAGAGGAATAGTTTCCTGACCCAGAGACTCCCGATACTCTGGAATAGGCTGCCCATATATGTCTTCAAGAGGAACCTTGATGACTGGATGGGAGATAGGAAATTCAGCCTGGGGATCACATCAGTAGTCCTGCTAGACAGGCGTCTAGGAATGTAAATATTTGTGGGAAGCGATAGCCATGTAATTGTTATGGCTAGGCTTGTATAGGCCCTAGGCCTGATAGCCTAGTACCTACCTATGAACCTATGAACTGAGGGCATACCTCTCAACCTTATAGTGCAGACAGAAAAGCCTTGATAGAAACATTTAAATAGCTAAAGTAGTTACCAAACTCCAAGATAAAAGAGTAGACAGTAACTTTACTAAAAAGTGTTACACAACTTCATTATGGTACAAGTAGAAGACAGAGTCCATATGACTCAAAGATGTCTAGTTACTCCACAGGAAATACCCTCTACCGCTTATCCACCTACTGTTAGTAATCAGGTTCTCACTGCCCTCTCCATAGCTAAACACACTACAGCAATGGGCCCTGATAACATCCAGGGATGCCTTCTAAATAGTTTGATACATGACATGTCAGGCCAACTAGAACCTCTATTCAGCCACAGTCTCCAGACAGGCTTTATCCTTAGGGAATACAGGACTGCAATGGTCATCCCTCTACATAAAGGTGGACCGTCAACAGACCCATAAGCTGGACTAGTCTTATATGCAAGGCCATGGAAAAAGTTATCATGGATCTAATAAATACATTGGAAATCTTCAAACACTGAACCCATCCCAGTTTAGTTTCGTCAAGGGTAGGTCACACATACTAAATCCAGTGCACTAATGTGAGAATGCCACTTGAACCATGGATGACTGGCAGAAAAGTTCATACGGCCTACCTCAACCTGGTAAAGGCATTCAACACACTGCCTCACTTAAATATTATAGACAATCTCAAAAATGTAGACATAAATCACTATGTAACCCGATGGATAGTCAAATGGCTCATGGAAAGGACACATGAAGTTAGGCTAGGGGAATACAGCTCCTCAACTAGGCCTGTTACTAGTGGTGTTCCACAGGACTAAGCACTTGGCCCTCTCCTGTTTGGAATACACTTCTCTGGCATCATAGCAAATATAGAGGGTCTTTGGGTTACCGAATCTGCAGATGACTGGAAGTTGGGTGCAATGACTGATTCCTCTAAAGATGTAAATATCCTTAAGGAGGGTCTGAGAGACAAGTAACTGGTGCCAGAAATATAGCCTAATACTCATTTCCAAAAAATGCATATGTGTACCCTTTGGGAAGTTGACCACCCCTGCAAATTACAACACTAATAACACTCTCCTAAAAGTAAGCACAATGGTAAGGGACTTGAGAACTCAGGTTGACAGTAACCTGAACTTTGATCACCATGTGTCCACGGTGGTGAGAAAATCCTTCTATGTGTGCCAAGTTATAACTTATGGCTTGGCATCCAGATCTAAGGAGATCATAATCCCACTATACTTAGCCCTCATTAGACCAGTAATCAAGTACACTGTACTCTTCAGCATGTACCTGACCAGGCATTCCTAACAACCATAGTGGCCACAGGGAATCCTCATTAAAAGAATACAGGGTGTAAAAAACATGTCTTATCTGGAAAACCCTAAACTCTTGTCCCTGTACTCAGTCTCCTACAGACTACCACAGGGCAATAAAACCTAGCCTAAAAGACCTTCTCAAATCTAGCCTTAATGGATATGCTGCACATTCACAAAACAAACAGCACAAGAATTGCCCAGTCTGAGGATCTAAAATTGTCTGTGACATAAGCAAAACATGTTGGAGGAACAGGTTTGTGTTTTTACCCTTTTTCTGGAAAAAGATTCTCCATTTATGTGAAACAAAGCTCTTCTTTAAGCTTATTCCAATAACATTTGGACCAATCGATGGGAAAGCATAAATTTACCCCTGCTTGTCACCTGTGGCTTTTATGGATGGCAGCAGCTTATAGTCTAAGGCACAGGCATACACGAAAATCTTTCTAGTCCTTGGGCACAGACAACTATGAAAACTGGGGCATGAATGGCTAGGCTTAAAAGGCTCTAGGGCCATTAGACTGATAACCTCCAATTAGGATTTATTCTGTTGAGTTGCAAATGCATGAAATTGCTTTCCTTACAAATTTGTGTAACAAGAACAAGTTTGAGTCCAGAAATACATACAATAAGCAAAATCAGCTATAGTGAAATGTAGGAAACATCGATACTAGTTAGCGATGAGCTTTTCTTTAAATAAACTATACTTTACTGGGTATGACACTGCTGTATACAATGTATTTTAGATAGCATATATCATGGACAGAAGTAGGTTAAAAAGTAAAAAAGACAACTGGGTACACAAGTCTCAGTATAAACAAGTGCCTCATCCACGTATGCACACAGTGAAAAACTGGCAGTGTAGAGTCTTCAAGACGCAGAAACATTCCAACAATGAGGCTAGGCCACATTCAGGGGAGGATACACCTACCACATTTTAGACAGAAGTAGTAGTCCACAATAAACAAGAGGCTGGAAAAGAGCCATAAAGATGATAGAGTGGAGTATTGAGGATAAGGAAGACATCATGTACTGTTACTATTATGCAAGAAGCCCAGAATTTCCAGATAGAACACATTCAAAATGATTAAGACAGAAACTGGTGGAAAGAAAAATACTTGCACAAAAAACTATCAAAACCTTCACATGTATTTTTGTGTTCATTTATACAACAGATCAGTGAAAACTATTGTATAGACAAAAATGTTGGGCCACTTGGAAGAATACGTAACCAAGGAAGTGCAAAAAATGTAAAGAACAAAGCCTACAGATTTTCAAAAGGTGTGAAAAATAAACATGGACATGGGAAAGAAAAAGAGATCTTATTTCTTGCAATGTTTGTGTAGAGGAGAAAGCCAAAATAGTCAATACCAGAAAGCATCTCCAAATATATTTGAAGAGAAATACAGGCAAAGTATCCAAGTATGGAAACTTTCACAACCCAAACAATAATATTACAAAGGGGGACTGTAAAACAGAAGATTAGTAAAGTAAAGGTAAAATTTACAGAAGCTGAAGTTATGAAATAATTCCAAAGTGAAGGATTTACCATAGGAAGTCTAACACACAAAGTAAGGAAAACAGAAGGGAAGACATATGGACATGAGAAAGTATCCCTGGGATTCAAGAAGCTCGGTGCAAGGACGGTTTTAGCCTTGCGCTGAACGTCCTCACTACAGATGGTGCAGCAGCTCCATATGAATATGTATGAGGGTGCGCCATCGCAACCTCGACGTGCACAGCAAACATGTGCAAGTGCAGGAGGCGTGTACAAGTGCTCTACGGAGGTGTAAACATGCCCCAACACTTGCAAAACCTACTATGCCTACCAGTAGAGCCCGCCCCTAATAGTAAGTCAATAATTCAGTGTCAGTGGATATGGAAATGTATGCTAAGCATACAAGAGTGTCCACGATCAGTGAAATAAAATCAAAATAGTAAACACACAAGCACATAGTGGAATGTTGAGCCCGGTCCCTAGAACTTTCACAATTAGATTTTCTGTCCCTGTGTCCCTATTATAAGCGGATTTTTTGGAATTCAGCAGTTTGGAGTTTTCTTTTTCGTTGGTATATATAAACACCAGTAAGCATATGTAAGTGTGTTTACGTGGGGTATGTATTGCTTTACAGACACACACACACACACACACACACACACACATATATATATATATATATATATATATATATATATATATATATATATATATATAGTTGCAGACATATACATATACATGTATGTATGTATATATATATATATATATATATATATACACACACATATATATATATATTATATATATATATATATATATATATATATACATATATATATATATATATATATATATATATATATATATATAGTTGCAAACATATACATATATCTGTGTGTGTGTGTGTGTGTGTGTGTGTGTGTGTGTGTGTGTGTGTGTGTGTGTGTGTGTGTGCGCGCGTAGATATACACAGATATACAGCTAAGATAGGAAGCAGCACACAAGAATGACATATGTTCACAGGCTATGCCAATGGAAGTGAGGAGCCCAAGCAAGAAAGATGAAACACGTACCATGACCTTCCACACCCCCTCAGCCAGACACGGGAAACATACACACAAACAATGTAGAGAGTCCACTGCTCCCCAGACCACAGGCAAGATACAACTGGGGGGTACACAGTGCACCCGTGAATTCTAATCTTGGAACACAGACAGGAGCGTTCCTTGCGGGGCACCGCAAAAATTGGCAAAACCAAAAGAAGGTGATAGACCGAACAATCTAGCTGGGGTGTATACATACTCGGAATACAAGGGTGAGAAACCCTGAAGACCATTGGGCTGACACAATTATAAGGAATGGGTCCCATGAAGTGGAGAGTGGGCAGCGTGTAGTGGTGTATCCAGGACAGACCAGGACCCAGAGTAAGGATGGGTGCTGTTCAGGAGGTGCAGCTGGGGGAATTATGGGTAGCTACTTATGGGTCTAGGTGTGCAGGTGTTGGCTGATGTGGGCCTATATGGACAGCCCTAGGGATGTAAGCGAATGTGTTCATTGGGCAGAGGCGTCACCCAATGAGCAGCCTCACCCACTACGAGTCCCACTGCAGCAAAGTGTAATCTATATGGCAAGGAATGGAATAACCAGATGTAGACGTATATATGTAGAGGTATGTGTGTGTATATCTACCCATAGCGACATACAGATAAGCCTCTCCCTCTCCATAGTACAAATGTATACATAGAGAGACAGAATACATATGCAGACACCCATAGACCCATATGTTGTGAGAGATGTAGTTATATATACACATATATATATATATATATATATATATATATATATATATATATATATATATATATATATATAGCAAAATATAAATATACATGTATGCATACATATACAGATATATCTGTATATACTAATGTAAATATATATGTGACTGTAAATATACACATGTATATAGCTAGGATACGATATAGCAGTAACGAGTAACATATGTTCACAGGCCATGCATATGGGAGTGAGGGGGTCCAATAAACAAACATGTAGCATCAACCCCCCACCCCCCCCACCTAGGCCAGTGAGACATACAGACACACAATAAAGGTAAACACACCACTGCTTCCCAGACCACCAGCAGGATACTACCAGTGGGAGAGACCTGCCAGGTCTAATCTTGAAACATAGACATCAATGTTCCTTGTGGGTCACCAAAATTTAATGATCGGAGGCAGGCCCGGTAATGACTTATCACACCAGGCTGTAGATGTACACGGAACAGTAGGTTGTGCAAGCCTAATAACCCATGGGTTGACACAACGTACGACATGTGTCCCAACATGGGGAGAGTGAGCAGTGTGTAGTGGTGTGTTTATATCCCACTTGCACCCACAGTAAGGATGAGTGCTGTAGAGGAGTGGCAGGTGGGGTATGCAATTATGGGCCTATTTGTGCAGGTGTTGGCTGGCGTAGTCATATTAAGACTGCCCAGGGATGTCAGTAATATTCCAAAATGGGCATAGCTGATGCCCATACCTCTCAACCCCTAAGAGCACATCCACTGGACAGGCCATAAACCATTGGGGGAACAAATAGGCACCATATCTCTGAACTGTCCCTGATTTCCAGGGACGTCCCTGATTTCAACTCAGTTTTTAACTCTGCCCCACTTAAACCCTCCTGAAACTAGTGACATTTGGAGGAAAGGTGGTGAATTACACGTAATGAATAATGACAACAATTAAGAGTTATAAACATCATTTACCTCAAAAATGTGTATGAATTCATATGCTCTGTGTCTGTCAATGTGTCAGGTTACTAGCACCAATAATTTAAATGTGTCCCCGGTGTTGTTATGCTGTGTCCCTGAATCAGTTTGTATATTTCCCCAATCGTATGAGAGGTCTGATAGGGACAGAAAGCACATATTCCACTGACAACCTTAGAAAGATGATAGAATATTAGGTATGCAGTAGCATGACTTGACTGAAGGATGTGGGTTCCAAAACCCAATTACTTGTTTGTATTGAAGAGTGTCATTTCCCATGTATTAGCCAGATGTGTGCAAATTGTAAGAGGAACACACCAATAATATGAATCAAACTCTGGACAGGCAGCGGATTCCATACAGTTGAATGGCATACTGTCGCCTAATGGGCAGCCATTCAAGATACTGTAGGCATGTATTCCAATGTAATAGGCATCGCAAGGTAACATCATAGTCCTCACTCCCACCCAGGGGTGTGAGTGTCAGATGCAAACACCAAATGCAGTGCATTTGCAAGTGCGGGAGAAAGCAGGTGTAAGCCTGCCTCGGCCACCGGTATGCAAGTATTACACTGGTAAAGCAATGTAGAGGCTAACTGAGTGTAAGAAACTGTAACCAGATGTTAGCATTGCTTAGCACCACGCAAAACCATGCACACCCACTCACAACTGCTTTAATGTGCCTTAATCACTCCGTATCCAATGGCCTTGTTCTGCCCTGCAACAAAATAAACGGCCTCTGCAAGGCCTGAAACCAGGACCCTGCACACACAGCTATTGTGATTTACCACTAAGCCATGGCAGATATACAGACATCGGACCTTATCACAAACATATCATACAATGCAGTCATTCAACAGTATAGCAAATGCATTCCATCATGTAGATGTATGTGTGAGTGCTTATGTCCAGATATAGACACACACATATATATAGATATATCAGGAACATCCCATGTGACAACAAAGCATTACAAAACAATGAAAAGGCAAACATCATCAATGCCTGTATTATGTAGTGGTTTTGTCCTATGTAATATCAAGACTCCCTCAGACAGACATGTGTCATTCATACACGCAAACATTTGTACATTGGCCATATACATCACTCTGTGCATGTTATTTACATTAACACAACAGTTCCTGTCCAATCATTGTGTGAGAACAGTACTCTTGCAAGGCACTGTGTGCGACATCATCATCATTATAAAGATAAATGGGGTAACCATAGAGGGACTGGTAGTGTTGTGTGTACAATGGGGTCGTCTGAATCACATGTACCTGGAACATTTAGGACTCGTGCATACTAGGATCGTGTGCCTGAGAGATAGGGGTGTGGGGACAACTGGAGTATGTTGTGATGCATATTAAAAGGGTTACATGTATCCATTGGACATGTGTGTGAAATGGACAGCTATGTATGGGGAAAATGTTGTTCTAGGAACCAATTGGCGTTTTGTTTCCGAAGGGTGAGAGTGGGATGTGGTGGAAGGAGAGTAGATAAGCTCGTGGATGATAGGTAGGGTAGGATGACAGACAAGACGGCATACAGGGTCAGTATATGACACACGTGGGGGGATACACCTCAGACATGGAGGGGTGTTTGGGATTCACAAGCCCATGAGCCCACAGATGGAAACAGTGGGACGGTGGTCCCCAGCCATGGGCAGCCACTACTGCACCAAAACAGCTGCAAAGGTGGCAGTGCTGGGGGCTGTCTAGGAGGGGCAGCATCACCCTGTAAATATGACACTCTGCCCTTGAACTGGCGTATCTGTCCTTGGAACCCCTTATTGAGCCCCCTACGCACCACATCCGGGGCTGTACGACAGCGGACATGTTCCTGTCTGGACCTGTTTCCAGGGGGGGACAAGCCCCATCCTCAGTGGCGGTACCACCAAAAGGTGGTGCAGAGCCAACAGAGGTGGTGGTCCAAGACTGGTCCCCAGATGTGCTGTTGCCCAATGCCATGGCCAGCTGAAGTGGGTCAGGAGGTTCTGTCGGGACCCCCATACAGCTTATGGTGTTGCAATTTAAAAACAGATATGGTGTAATAATCAGTCAACAGCATTCAGGATTATTTACAACAGCATGCATAGATATGACCATCAACCCAACACAACAGATGGTATACATTTGCAGAGGGAGCACAACAAATGCATATATACTGCATGACATCTGTACAAAGTGTAGAAGACTTGTGACTGCAGCTATGAACAGTGGCCCATTATTGGCATGTCACTGAGAACCCCAGACAGTGTCTGTCATACCACTGTTTCATGTGACATATGTCCAGTCAGGGATGAGATGGAAGTAACTCATCACTATCACCATGTACTGGCTACAATCCTCACACTATGCTCCTGTTGTTCACAGAAGTGTGTTCAGTGAGTAACACAGGAAACAAATTGTTCCAAATACTGACCAGTCCACAGATGTCCCTACAGATGGGGGTCCCTAACAAACAGAGCATTGTCTTGTCAGTTTTAAAACATGCAGAACAGCCATTACCACACACATGTTAAACAGGCAGTAGTCTCAATGAAGCATAGCTATACTTACATGCTGTAGTCATGTCTGACACATCACCCTTCTGTCTTTAAGCTATTTCCCACTGTGTATGTTGTTTGAGGAACATCCAGATATCATCTGTGATGCCATTCACCAAACACCAGATCCAGGTACCTCTCACAGCGACTGTCATGGGCAAACACCAACATGATGTTCCTAGATGTTGTACTGTGTTTTTCAAGCGAATGGCTATGGGAACATCATCACAGATGTTCTACATGCAGTCAGCTAGAGGAGGACTGCAATAGGTGCAGAGGCCATCACCTGATCATGACCATCACTTATAATACACAAGCCGCTGCTGAGCAGGTGTACACCTCCACATCCACCAGAGAGTGTGTGTGAGGGACAGACAGAGGCAAAGTACATCAGAGAAGGGCCTGGACACTAAAACCTAAGCATCGTCTGTCACACACCTACCAATACAGGGGTCATACCACTGACTGACTAGTCATTACTATTACAAGTGCATGGAGTTACTCCATGTGCCACAAAGCTGACATGTTGGTGTGCTGTAAGAAAATATATGTGTGCTGTTGAGCGACATCTGCAACAGACATATAGTAAACATTCATTAGGCATAGCACACATGGCTGTCCACATGAACAGATGTAATTGTCAACACAACCACACTCTCTAATGGACTCACATTGATGTTCTTTGCCAGGCCCACAAATACACTCCCAAACTACTTAGTTTGCCACACTGCAGTATTGCACAGGTACTACATGGACTACAGGGGATATCTGGATGTTCTATGGACTAGGGCATGTGAACATGTTTGACATCTGTCGGTATGCCAATGAGAGTTATACTGAGAGTGACTGTGGTTGGGATCATCATACCCCACATGCAGATACAAGGTGCCAGTACTGACATGCGTGTGTGCATTGCTTCATGGGTGTCTAGTTGTTGGCTGTGCAAGATGGCTGTACAAGGCTGGGTGAGGGGTAATGCTTGGCATCACGCCACCCAACAATGGTGTGCAGTGTGGTACAGGGGTGTAGTGTCTGCAATGTCCCACACAGATGGGTATTGTATGAACTGCCCTGACATCCTGGTTACCATTGTGTATGGCCATAGCTTTGCAATGCATGCCATGTCTGTGTTTGATTGTCCTTGACATGGACATTGCATGGGATGTGCATGTCCCACAATAATGTATAGTGACATGTACAGATGTACTTGGTTTGGCTGGCACATGTTGTGTACACAGACTGTTATCCTCTGATATGCCAATACTGGCCTGGTGTGGTAGAACCTGCTTATAGTCAGCAGGTTGACCCTGCACCTGCATTGATAGCATGATACAGGTATTCTCTGGTGTCAGTGGCATTGGTCCATACAGGGCACATGTGTAAGGCATTGTATGGCCTCTGTGGATCACATTTGTTGCAGGCATCCAGTGGGGAACATAGTGAAGGCACATTGTCCACAATTATGTGCCTATTGTACTGCTGTACAGGGTGCCATGCCCTCTGCAGCCCACTGCAACCACACTATGCCTACTATCTGTCATCAATGTGCAGTGTACTAGCAACATAGCGGGATATTCTAGGCAAGTGTAGGTGTGTATGACACATGGGTTCAGGACGTATTCCAGGTAATAGTAGGGTTGCTTACTTTGTTCACCAGGCCTTTTGCCAGATGTAGGGGTATGGCTTGCCAACATAGTCCCATGGCTGACTGACATCTGTACTCCTCGTGAGGTGGACATTGTGACATATAAGACAGACACCATATAGGAAAATGACAAAATCCGCTCCCCAACATGTCCAGTGGTTAGACACTAACAGCCACCTCCACACAGGCTCTGACAGTCAAACACACACACACACACACCTGCCATGTCCTGAAATAAAACCCCTACCTAACTAGTGTATCACACTACAGCAATACGCAGTTACAGCACGCGCTACAGAGGATACTGGGTTACAGCAGTCCTAGAGGTGTATTCCTAGGTGGGTGACATCAGCAGGATTCCCAAAGGTGGTCATGTGAATTGTACAGAGTGTGCATACTCTAAAAAGCATTGTTCTCAGGCAGACAGAGACACACACACACACACACACACACACACACACACACACACACACACACACACACACTTGGTCTTTCTTGGAATAGAACCCCTACCTAACTAGTTTATCACACTACAGCAATACGCAGTTACAGCACGCACTACAGAGAATACTGGGTTACAGTAGTCCTAGATGGGTAGCAAACTGGCTCACTGATGGAATCCACCTAATCAAAATATGGGAAGCCAACTAAAGCAGAAGAACCGTAATCAGCGGCATACCACATGGATCAGTCTTGGGGTCTCTGTTATTTGGGATATACTTCTCTGAGGTGCAGGCCAAAACCAGTGTGCTATGGCTGACCGAGTTTGCAGATGACTTCAAGCTGGGTGTGGTCATCAATTCCCCAAGTGGGTCTCAGCCAAACAAATGACTGGTTCCCGAAACATGGCCTCAAGTGGAATGCCAAAAGTTGCATCATCATCCCCTTTGGGGAGAGTGATGACCCCACCTGGGCAGCCAAGTGCCCTGGATTATGCAGAATGCTCTGCATTCAACGATAAGTGAAGCCACTGTTCAGCTGTTCCACAATGATCAGCTTTGGCTCCACAACACGGATTTTCATTGGTTTGTATACTTCAATTACTGCCAGTCAGCATCACGGTATACAAATCAATCAAATAGGTATGCTACTGTTCTGCACTGAACAGCATTGGTTGTGCTACACAGTGATTGGCTCATATTCTGCAATTACAATCAATCACCACCGCAGTATATGAACCAATCAAATAACTGTTTGTGAGATCTACCCTTTCAGAGCAAGTGGTACAAAACAGGACACATTTTCATGTCTACTTCACAAGTTTTGCAAAGACACCACAATACGGTTACTCATTCTTAATCGTGTTGTCTTTCATGGTGAAATCTCACTAAGCCACTTGATTTTTCTGTTATTGGGTACAGCTGTGCACTTTAGTTGTCACTCATAAAACATGCTCATGAAATGCTTAGCTTGGTATAATAGTTTGTAGCATATTCCAACCCATTTACAGGGTTAGAAATCTGCTCTGCTGCAAGCACCACTACTCTTCAATACTAATATACATACAGATAGAAGGGTACCTGGAAACAGGAATGAAAAAAGTAATGTCTACTTACAATCAAGTAGCTTTAGCTGAAAGAATGTTATGTAAGTATTTTATTATTTGTAGAGCTAAAAGCAAGGCCCAACTTTTAGCTGACTTTCTACCTCCTCCTAGCTCAGCCACTGTGGCTAAATGTCTGATATATTTTTTTTATTTCTTAATCATAAACCCTACTGGAATATACTGTCAATGCCTGCGGGCAAAGTACAACTACAGACCTCTCAGACACACACACACACACACACACACACACACACACACACACACACACACACACACACACACACACACACACACACACACACACACTTAAAAAGGTAATACATGGATGGTCATAGCAAAACAAAAAATATAGTTACCTGCTGTAACAATCTCCAAACACAAAAACAAAACTGGATCCCTACTTTGATGAATCTTTTCCACATCCACTAAACAAACAGCAAAATAAGTACTAGATCTAAAGAACTAAATTTTGTTTGCAACACAAACAGTACACATTGGACAGACAGCTATATATCTCTCAGAATTCCCATTTTCTGGAATAGGCTGTCCATGTATGTGAAAATGCCCATACTCTGTCATTATCTTATTATTTCATTCCCCTGATTTGCCTGAAAACTACATATTTTATGAGGATCACACCAAAAACATAAGACAAAAATTTGGACATTCTGCAAAATTCTGGGCAGCTGAGATGTATGACGAGGGTGACTTAGTGTGTGTGTGTGTGTGTGTATGTGCATGTGTCCATGCGTATAGTTTGGCTGAAAGGCCATGGTCATGGTCGAGGTACATTTTTTGAGCAGTGTGAAAATAGGGTGCTCCACATTTTGACTGTTTGCCACACATTGCTATGGTCTGTGTTCCACATTGGCCTCTTAGCAGGTTGAGACCTATGTATGGTCCCCACATATTATCACATTAATAACAATGTCCTAAGCACGCAATCAGTCATGAGGGATTTGGGCACCCAGGTTAATAGTAACCTGACTTTTGACCACCATGTTGCTTCCTTTGTACAGAAAGCTTTCTACATGGTGCACCTCATAAGTAAGGGCATCTCATCCAGGTACAAGAGGATCATAACATCCCTGTATTCTTTTCCCTTATAAGGCCAATTATTGAGTACAATGCCCCCTTCAGCATGTACCTCGCAAAATGCGTGCAGCAGCTGCAGAGATCACAGAGGTTCTTCACAAGAAGAATCCAGGGCCTCAAAGAGCTACCCTACACAGATGGGCTAAAAGCCCTGTCCCTCTACTCAGTTTCATACAGACTCCTCAGAGGTGACCTCTGTATGGCATACAAAGCAATCTCAGACCACACCTTGATGAGACTGCTGCATATCCGCAAGTCAAGCTCCACTCGAGTAGCCCACACATGCAATCTCAACCTGGTCTGTGACATCAATAGGACTTGGTGGGAGAGATTTGTGTCCCAGAGACTCCCCCATCTGTGGAATAGACTCCCTCTCCACATCAAGAAGAGTACCTCAATATCCCTTTTCAAGCGCAATCTGGATAACTGGATGGGAAACAGAAAATATACCCCTGGGATTCCACCTGTGTCCCTGCTGGACAGGGGCTTTGGGTGCGGACTTATCAAAACATGGGCTAAACTCAAGGCTAGGCTTATAAAGGCCTTAGGGCCAATAGCCTAGTAACTTCCTATGATCCTATAAACCAGGGGATGAAAGGTTAATAATAGCAGCCCAAGATGGTGGACTTACATACATATTAGTTTACAAAGTCCACTAAACATGTGTAAGAAGCAGACAAATGTAGGTTCTGTAAAAAAAAAGAACTAGAAGTAGTTGCATACCTTGCTGCTGGGTGTGGTACACACAGAGGGTCTATACACTGAAAGACACAATAGTGTAGCAAGACTGTTCCATTGAGGATTGTGCAAACACCACAATACAGAAGTAGGTGAGAAGCTTTGGGAACATGAACCACAAAGTATTACAGAGAATGATGAAGTGTGCATCAGACTGGATCAGCCATTGCCAACAGTCCAAAAAAGTAGGTACAGGAACACCAGTTATAGTAGTTCATTAAAAACAAAAAAGTAGCATTGATCATTGAAATTGCTGCACATTGCCTTTACAGTGTTTTACATAGAGCAAGACATAAAGTCATAAACTCTCAAGATTTGGAGGCAGAAATGAGAGCAATGTTGAGAAAAAATGCTGAGACAGTTCCAATAGCAGTAGTAGGAGAAATGGATTGAATAAAAAAAAAAAAATAAAGTAATTTTTAGATATGCTACCCATTAATGTAACTCCGTATGAATTGCAGGAATCAATTCTGGCCCTATTGTGGGTGCTACGAATAACACTTTTGGATTACAAAGATTAAAGCAATACTAATTTCATGAACTTTAACTATACCCTGACTTAGGAATGGGGTCCATTCTCAAAAAAAAAAACAAAACAAAACAATTATCCTTGTTTCCCGTCTTTCATGACCTAGAGTAGTCCAAATACAGGCTTTGCTGTATTCTGGACTTTTGGAAAGTTCCTCTGTTGCCCATTTCCTTTCTTGGATAAAGGGAGGCTTCTTTGTTCACCAGTGGCAGTGGGGAGCTTAGAGCAGCCTATCTATCCCTGGAGGAGTGTTCCCAGCACAGGAATCTGGTAGCCTATTGGCCGTTTTGGGCCAATTTCTAGCTCTTTCAAGTCCCCCTGTATAAAACCTGCTTTGGTGCAGTTTTTGCGCTTGTTACTACTCAGCCAAGCTCCTTGAGGTCCTGCAGAGTGGTGCTAGCAGCAGAGAGGCTAAAAGAGCGACTGCTAACCTGATAAAAGTGTTTTTTTTCCTGCTACTACCTGGGCGACTGTCCAATCGAGCTAAACTGCAAGTATTTCTGCTTTTTGAACTGTTTTAAACTGTTTAAAGTTGTTTTTGCACCTGCACTTTTAAAGTTTGTCCTGTTTGTTGCATTTACCTGTTGAGGCTACACACTCAAGTGCGCTAGCCTGTGTTACATATTTATTGCATTTTCCTACTGTTTGTTGCAAAAAAAGAAAAAAAAAACAAAACAATTATCCTTGTTTCCTGTCTTTCCTGACCTAGAGTAGTCCAAATACAGGCTTTGCTGTATTCTGGACTTTTCAAAAGTTCCTGTGTTGCCCATTTCCTTTCTTGGATACAGGGAGGCTTCTTTGTTCACCAGTGGCAGTGGGGAGCTTAGAGCAGTCTATCTATCCCTGGAGGAGTGTTCCCAGCACAAGAATCTGGTAGTCTATTGGCCGTTTTGGGCCAATTTCTAGCTCTTTCAAGTCCTCCTGTATAAAACCCACTTTAGCATGGTTTTGCACGATTTTGCGCATAGCTCAGCATCGGGCAGCGCCGCTTAATTGGGTCTAAACCATTCTCGGCTCCACAAAGTATGCTCTTCACTTTTCCCTTAGAACTGATCTAGTTCTCATAATAAACACCCTATTCCTACTCTAAAGCCTGGCACTTGCTCACTAAAGCAATTATATAGGTCAGCACTAAAAAATTAAAAGCACTACACCCTCACAAACTCCCCTTGAGTACCTTGTTCCCCATTGGCCCTTTTTTTCAATTATAAAGGAATTCCCAATACTATTCTAGCATGTCCAAAGGTCAGTTGTCAATCTCCTCTCCAGTCCAGCTGGTGATGGGAATCTTGAGGCAATGTTACAACTGCCTCATGTACACAAACAACCCTCTCCTCCTCCCAACAAATTCCAACACATGTGAGAGATGCAACCATATAGCCAAACTGGAGGCTAAGCTCTCTCAACTCAGTACTGGCATAACCAGTCAGGAGGAAAAGGAAACCACACTCACTACAATTCCAGTCTCACATAGACCTACGACGACAGCAAACCAAACACATAAACACACAAAAACATAATCGGAGGCTCTAAATAAAAATCTGCCTAAGCAGCAGAGACCTCTAAAGCAGACACGCAAGCAACCGCTACCCCAACACAAAACACGTGCAACATATAGCTCACAAAGCCAGTGTGCTGAACAGTCACAGCCGTTATGGATAAACAACACACCTGATACACTTGTAATAGGTGACTCTATCGTCAGGCACACTGACGTCCTGCTCACCAGGCTGAACAAAAGGAGAAGGTCAGGGTGAGCTGCCTGTCGGGCGCTAGGATCCACCACATAACACAAGCACTCAGGTCACTCCAAGGCAAGTACAAATATGACTCAGTCATTGTCCATGCTGGTGTGAATGACCTGAGACGTACCTCCCTGGACTACTTGAAAAGAGACATAGAGGAGCTCTTTCAGCATGTAGCCCAGGCCGGTATGACCTTGACCAGGCATAGCATCTTACCCTCACCAAGAATGATGCCACAATATGAAGACAAGATGATCAAGTTCAACAATTGGCTTAAGTATTGGTGTCATTTAAAGGGGATCCAATGCCTGTCAGCCTGGGATGACATGCTCGACAAGCCACGATGCTTCGCTTGGGATGGCTTGCACCTGTCACCCCTGGGCTTTTGGATATTGGCAAAGGCTCTTGCCACCTCCATACTGACTTTTTAGGCAAGGCTCAAAAGACAAACCCACCTCCATAGGTATCACAAGGGATAAGAAACTAAGAGTAATGCTACTCAACGCCAGAAGTCTAAACCTCAAGATGCAAGCACTCAAAACTCTCCTTAGCATGGAAAACATTGATATCTGTGCAGTAACAGAAACCTGGTTCAATTCTCCCGAGAGCACCCCAGCACTACCAAGTTATACCTCATACCACACTTTTTGGCCCCAAAACTTGGACCAAACCACAAAAGGATGGGGAGTATCAATATTCGTCAAAGATACCCACACCTCCGGGTTTGTAGCACAGCACGAAGCATCAGAGACTATCCATGTACAACAGTGGGTAAAACTGCCTTCCAGTTTATAGCCTGCTACAGACCACCCTCCCAAACCCAGGAACCCCACTCGGCCTTCCGGAGAACACTGGAAAATATGAAGGTCTCTCCAAACACCATTATATTGGGCGACTTCAACTACCCAAACATAAACTGGGAGCATTAGTCTAGCTCCAACGCCCTAGCCCAAAGGTTCCTAGAATTTATAAACTCAAATGCTATGGAACAACTTGTTACCATTCCCACAAGAGGGGAAAACATACTGGACCTGATCATCACCAACATGGGGACTCTATGCTCCAGACCAGAAGTGTATCCCTCACTGGTAAGATCAGACCATAAACTAATCTCACTGGATATTTACATCCTGACCCCACCCCCTGCCCAGAAAACCACATTCAAAAACTTCTTTAAAGCAAATTTCACACTCCTCAAAACCAAGGTGGAATCCTTCAAAGCCCCTGGGCCTGTGGAAAATATGGCCCAGACCACAGAATCCTTTATAAACACATTCTACGAACACCTTCAGGAATGCATGGATCATGCAATCCCAAATAAAACCAAGATCCAATCCTCCGAAGGCAGACGTCCTGTCTGGTGGACCCCAGCCATAAACAAACTATACAATAGAAGGAGGAAGCTACTATATGACAAAGCAAAATCCCAAAAAGGGAAGGCATCTCTGATCAGTATTAGCAAAAAACTATGGGCACTCATACAATTGTCTAAGGCCAGCTTAGAGAGAAAAATTGCACAGGACACTAAGGATAATCACAAGGCTTTCTTTAGTTATGTTAGGAACCTGGGTGGGAATTCCCAGATATGCTCAGAATTAGTCCAAAATGACAAAAAATACACCGAACCCACAGACATTGCCAACATCGTAGCTGACAGGTTCAGCGCAGACTTCTCCTCCCCTCCCCACCAAAAGGGCAAATATCTATCCCAGCAGAGTGCTGCCCCCCTGACATCTCAGATGCTCAGGTAAGAGCCGCCCTCTCCAAAGCAAAAAACACAACATCAATGGGACCAAACGGTGTCCCGGGCTGCGTCCTACATGAACTCCAAGAAGAGCTAAACCCAAACATAAAACTACTGTTTAGTCTCAGCCTTACTACAGGATATGTACCCAAAGAGTGGCATACAGCAACAGTGGTCCCTCTCCACAAAGGTGGTGCCTCAACGGATCCTGGAAACTATCATCCCATAAGCCTGACTAGCTTGGTCTGCAAAGCTATGGAAAGGATCATCATGGACCTTATAAATAAAGATATTGGGGACCTACAGACACTGGATCCTACCCAGTTTGGCTTTGTTAAGGGCAGATCCTGCCTCTTAAACCTGGTTGATTTCTTTGAAACAGTCACCAAGGCCATTGACGAGGGGATGGTGGTCCACACAGCCTACCTGGACCTCGCAAAAGCGTTCGATACAATACCCCACTCGGGCATAATAGATAAGCTCACCAGCTTAAATATAAACCCCTATGTCACTAGATGTGTTGCCAACTGGCTCAAGGACAGAACCCACACGGTTAGAATTGCTGGAGCCATGTCAGACTCCAAATCAGTTACAAGTGGCATCCCACAAGGCTCAGTCCTGGGACCTCTCTTGTTCGGTATATATTTCTCAGAGGTACAGGCCAACATGGAAGGACTGTGGCTGACCAAGTTCACAGATGACTGCAAACTGGGTGCCATAATCAATTCTCCAGCCAACACAAGCATCCTCCCAAAGGGCCTCATAGAAACAGACAACTGGTCCCAATGCCATGGCCTCAAGCTAAACACCAAAAAGTGTATATTCATCCCCTTTGGCAAAAACAAAGTGCCCACAAATTACCACATACGTGGTAATCCATTAAGTTCAGAAGAAGTAATTAGGGACCTGGGGACCCAAGTTGATAGCAATCTCGCATTTGACAACCACGTGGCCAAAGTGGTTAGATAAACATTTTATATAGCCCACCTAATCATGAAGGGATTCACATCTAGATCAGGGGAGGTCATCGTGCCTCTTTACTCATCCCTCATCAGGCCCATAATTGAGTACAATGCCCCTTTTGGGATGTCCCTTACCAGACACTTGCAGCAACTGGAAATACCCCAAAAGTACCTCACCAAGAGGATCAAAGGGCTCAAACAGATGCCATATGCTGCCCGGTTAAAGAAACTCCAGCTCTACTCAGTGGCATACTGCCTGCTCAGAGGCGATCTGTGCCTGATGTATAAAGCCATGTCCAACCTGGAATTAATGGACATGCTGCACCTCAGAAAATCCAAATCCCATCGAGCTACGCACTCGAGAGACTTGAACCTCAGCACTTAAATCAATAGGACATGCTGGAGGGACAAATTCATAACCCAGAGGCTCCCTTCACTCTGGAATAAAATCCCAGTCCAGTTTAGGCAGAGTCCCTCATTGACTCTCTTCAAGAGGAATCTTGATGAGTGGATGGGAGATTGTAGGTTTACCACGGGTATCACTTCTGTGTCACTTTTAGACAGAGGCACAGTATACTAACCTCGAAAAAGGGCATAGCAAAATTAATTTAAAATGGGTGGCAAAAGCCAAACACACCCTGGCTAGGCTTATAAATGCCCTAGGGCAGATAGCCTAGTATGAACCTATGAACCTATAATGGTATTAGAAACGCAACAGTTTTGGAGAAATTAAACCATACATCTGACGCATCTACTTAAATGGCATGTTTAGAAAACAATATGCAACATGTCCAAGTTCAATCCAGAGTTATGCAATACTACCCTATTGTCTTTTAACTGGAATACCCAAAAATCCTACCCTTACAGGATGCTTTAAATGAATTCAATGCAACTTCTAAATAGCCTTACAACCCCTGGAAGGAAGACACTAAAAGCAAATAATGCAATTTGGCTATGCCCAAAGAGTAGAATGCTAATGCATGATAAATAAAAAGTGTAGAAAGAGTGGTAGAAATACAAAACATCACAATATCTCACACTTCAGAATGCTCCACATCTGTAATAAAAAACAAATAAATGAAGGCAAAAAACCTATACCGAACAACACTCTGAACTATAGTTAACCCAACCCTATAAAGATTCCAGTAATCTATTAAAGACATCTGGCATCCTCGTCAAAAAATCAACCCTAATCCTTCTCCCAAAAACTTGTCACTCAAACCTGCAATAGAATTCATCTTTTATTTCATAGATAGTATAGTGTTCCTAACCAAGAATTCACACATCTAATCCTAACCCTGCCCAACAACCATATATCACTACATCCACTTTCACTTTCAAACCAGGTCCCTCATTTCATGTAAAACAACTCAAACTCAAACCATATTCAGCTTCAGCTGATGACCTTTCCAAGTTGGTACCCTAAAATAGCAGCCAATAGCATTGCCTGTCTCATCTCAATCCTTATAAATGTGTCAGTCTAGGAACCTCATGTTCCCTTTCTTTGGAAACAATCACACATTATATACACAAATTAGAAAATTCAACAGACATCACTAACCTTAGACCTAAAGTGATCCTAGGTTCATGGGAGAATAATAGCCCAATTGCCCCAAATTCAGAATCAAACTGTGTATTCCACACCTCCCATAAAACGAACACTCACCTCTAACCCTTATAGATACCGTTAATAAAGAAAGAGCTAATGACAAACTAGTCTCCCCCTTAATTCTATACTTGTCTAAAGCCTTCAACACATTTTGTCACACCAAAATCCTACTTCAACTGTCTATATTAGGTCTATCACAGAGCACCCTTCTATGATTCAAAAGTTACTTTTCCAATAGGTATCAGTCAGTACAATGGCACTCTGCCCTCTCTCCATACCTCTCAGTCATATCCATCAGATCAATACCCTCCCTTCAGTACTTCAAAACCATTCAGAAATAGTTCTTAGCCAAAATCTGTCTTGGTTTTTGTTCAACCTCAGGATAATGGTATTCCTAAATATGAAAAAGTTCCTAATCATACCTTTCACCTACTTACTTGCCCTTTCCACTCACGTCCTAACTTTATCTAGATAAAAAATAGACACCTACCCAGTTAGACTTTCCTGTTAGTCAAACTTCAGTAAACAAATTACATGTATGACCTTGTCCTTACAAATGCTGGTAATCTCCAAGTGTAGTACCTTGCAGGATGTGCAGTAGCAAATCCCGCCCCCGAACACACCTCCTGGTCAAGCGCGCATGAATATTTATTTGGATCCTGTCTTACAATCAAACGTGTACGAACAATATTTTGGATTGATGTGAAGCATTTTACAGAAACAAATGCACACACACAAAACTTGTTTGCCACACCTACTATGCACAGCTTGTCATAACCTATCATCTCCTGATGCATTTTATTTTGATGATGCTTAGGTACGGTAGTTGAGTCAAACAACGATGCTTGAGAAAGAGTTAAAATTCATACTAAAACAATGAATATACAGCACAACTGGTACAACGGGGGCTGAAAAAAGTTAGCATTGAACTGTCAGTATACTGGGTTAACCAAGTAACCAAGTAATTAAAACTGTAAAGAGTTAGGCAAAAATGAATCTATGAGCCATTCCCAAATACAAATCAAAATCATATTTATTCAGTTTTATAGTCAATGACTCGTGTGGGGTGGCCATGGTGGTGCAGCGGTTAGCGTTCCCACTTCACCGCAAGAGGTTCTCTGGTTCGATTCTCGGCTGGGGTGCCTTCTGTGTGGAGTCTGCATGTCCTCCCTGTGGTCACGTGGGTTTCCTCCAGGTGCTCCGGTTTCCTCCCACATCCCTAAGACATGCAGTAGGTGGATTGGACACTCTAAATTGGCCCTAGGTGTGAGTGTGTGCGTGCCTTCTGTGGAAGGTTGGGTGCCGGGCTGGCAACTCGACACTGTAAAATTCCACTGCCAATCATGAGCAGATAGGTGATCCGCTGTGGGGACCCCTAACCGGGAAAAGCTGAAAGAAGAAGAAGATAGTCAATGACTCGTGTGGTGCACTAATACAGAATACTGCAGTTGCAGGTATGTATTATGGGGTGTGATTTTGGACAAAGCAAAAAATATTGGTGTGGGAATGGCTATTGGGTATATGCCTGTTTTACTGTTTTACAGATTTACTGATCTTAAATAATTAATAAAGTTACCGATGCTTTACTGTACTGAACTAGAGTAACTCATCATTTGACCGATGCTCCACGGTAGTTCACCCTGCCAAACATGTACGGTCACCCTGCCAATCATGTACGTTACGCCCACTCCACGCCCAAAGCTGAGCAGAATAGAGTGCGAGGTACTTCACTTGGAGATTACCCAAATGTTTCCCCTGCCTTCACCCCACTAATATAATACAATACAATCTGATATACAACTTATGATTGCAACAACTACCCTGCCAAAAACCAAAATAGAAATTATACCCAGATAAGGAAATCTGTGGAAATAACTGTCCACCCCTACCACAAGAAAATCATCAGACTGAAAAAATAAGAAAGCAACATTACTGGTCAATAACTACTTCATAATGCTCAACTATCCCTGATTTTGCCTCATATTATTTACCCTTCTCATTATAAAATGTCTTCTCATAAATCACTGAAGACTACAGTTGGTCCATAATGTCAGACATTAGAGTCAGTCTTTAGGAAATCCACGTTGATGTCTTTAGGAAATCCATGTTGATGAAAATCCATTTTCCTCCTACTAATGTGAATTAGAGTAATATTTAAAAGTTATACATGATTTTGGACTTGTAAAGACTCTGGTGGTCATTAGTCTAGTATAAATATATGAATCTACTAGTTATGTACAAATCATGGCACAACAATGCACTGAATGCATCAGTCATACTTATTTCTTCCTACAACATATACTCCAAATTCAAGAATTGACATAAATAATGAAAGAGAATCAAAATAATCTCATAGATAAAAACATACAACTAACCTGTAGCATCCTACAGTAGGCTTGTAAACATGTACATAAAAACATACAACTAACCTGTAGCACCCTACAGTAGGCTTGTAAACATGTACATAAAAGGGTTCATATGAAAAGATCGACAACTTGAAATTTCGAAACTGACTTCACCGACAACTGAAATCACCAACAACGCAAATCACGGACGTTTCCGAGGTAAGGGATGTAAATTCGCTACCCATGCCTACCATGGTAGCATAACACTGCCACACTTACTAAACCATGGTAGGCATGGGTAGCGAATTTACATCCCTTACCTCGGAAACGTCCGTGATTTGCATTGTCGGTGAAGTCAGTTTCGAAATTTCAAGTTGTCGATCTTTTCATATGAACCCACATAAAATCATACAACTAACCTGTAGCATCCTACAGTAGGCTTGTAAGCATGTACAAGAATGTCTCACTGGAGCCATGTCTATCTAACCTGTAGCATCCTATGTCTCACTGGAGCCATAGCTATGTGTGAAGTGGACTGTTCCTTCAATTGAGCCAGCAGAAGAAAACTACCTAGTATTTGAGCAATAAAACATGGCCATAATCACTTTCACATGCAGCACCCCACAACAAAACTAATTCTAGACTTATTGTCACTGTTCACAAAAGGAAAACACAATAAATGTTGTATAAAAAATACATAACTAATAAGCCCCACTAAAACCTTCAACAATGACCACATCTTCTCGGTTGAGCTCAAACCCAGCAGAGCAAAGCAAAATGAACATGGCGAACCTCCTAGAAAATAGGACTCCCACGCCATCAATGAAAAAATAGGTGGTTAGCAATGGAGATAACATTTCTCTATTAACACAAACGCACACCTAAATTACTGCACACTCAGAGCACTGGAAAACTAGGAACCTGTGTAGAATTAAACCTATAATACAAAGCTTTACACTATATAAACCATGCAAGATGGAAACAAGTACATCAAATACATACTGTCCACTTAAATTTCTCCAGTAATGAAATCAAAACACAAGAGATGACATCAATAACAGTCTAAATTAGAATTTCCGAAACATAAAAAAATGTTCACTTACCTATAATGTCCACGTGTCTAGTCTAAACAAGTCCCATTAATTATTTGAGCAACCATCTCCTACAATGTTGACTGCATCTCCAGATGGCTTGCACAGATTCTACAGAACAGCTTAACCAGCAGAATATTGCCATTATCTGTAAAACTTACTTCAAAATTCAAGTCACCTACAGCAAATCGTGACAGTCACTTATAATTCCAGTGTCACCAACCACAAAAAGTAAAATTGTTAAAAAAACAGTATTAATTTAATAAAAAAAGGCTGCAATAATCTCTTGTTAAACCTTCCCTTATGACTGTAACTTCCACAACTAAGCAGAATTCTGTAGAAAGTGACACACACATTATTTCATAAACCAGCATACCTACCCCCAAACAATTAAACCAAGTGTTGTCTGTCCACATGATGCACCGAGACAATATCTGACTTTACTACTTTGTAATGAATGCATGAATAGATAACACTGGCTAACACATTTAGATAAATACATGCACTCAATTGCAAAAGACATTTAACAGCTTAGCATTTCGATGTCTCATTCAGTGAAATGAAAGTCAATGCCAATCCAGAAACCAATGCACTTATCACCTCATCAATTTGAATAAGACCATTTTCACCTCTGCTGGCACCCATTGTTTAATCCAGTATGTCTAAGATCAAAAACACAACAGAAAGCCAAGGATGACTGTAGCAATTTTAGAATAATTAACATGCAAACCAATTGACTTGGATGTCTTTTACCACAAACTGAAAATTGTGCGACTATTTTTATATATGTAGTCAATGTTTTGGTTAATTTAACTAAGTTCAAGAAAATGAATTTTCAGTGGAGATTGATATCTGCAGAAAATGATAATAAAGCTACGTATACATTTGTAAGAGCCATATTTATAGGCTTGTAACACAGTTGGAACAGATGTGAAAAAATAAGTTCAGTGAAAGTCAGGAGAACCACAAATCTCTTGGGCAGCTGATCTTTGTGGTTCCCCTGACTTTCATTGAATTTATTTTTGAGAACAGTTGCGAAACAAAGGTTGGCATGAGAGGAAAAATATTTATTTTAATGCTCTAAATGTATGAGTTGGGTTAAGTCTGAAGATGGCCTGAAACACAAAAGGAAAAAGTACATCACACTATTTTGACATATACCTTTTTTGCCGTAGTCATGTAAACATGTTATGGTCTTGCAATGCACTCACCAGTGCACACACTGT
The DNA here is from genome assembly GCF_019279795.1 of Protopterus annectens. Taxonomy (NCBI): domain Eukaryota; kingdom Metazoa; phylum Chordata; order Ceratodontiformes; family Protopteridae; genus Protopterus; species Protopterus annectens. The sequence continues at coordinate 839,340,112 of NC_056743.1, forward strand.
CTGTAAAAATATCAAGACTCCTTCTCCACTTCCACATACTGCAGCTCCATTCCTGTCACCCAACAGTCACCAGGAAAACAGGCCTAAGCATGTTATGCCTACTAACTCTGCTTCCATAGAAGGCTGTAACTTAGTCATATGTCATAGATTCATAGGAGATTCAAATCAATTGAGCTGCAAAGACGTTTCAGCTTTGCCAGTCCTCCCTTTTCAAGAAGGGCCAGGTCTGATGAATTTATGAATACCAAACTAGTTTTCCTTTTTAAATGCAGAAAGTGTGTCACACTGTTAAACTGGGAGAGCTAGTTTGTTCTAGAAAGGTGGGTAATCACTGTGTTGTAAATCTATACCTCCATCATGTGCATTTATTTGTGGGAATATATGTACATCTGTGGTCTGAGCTTTTTGGTTTATGGATGTATAAGAGTTTTTAGATTATTGGATCCACTGTAACCAGCAAAGCCTCCTTGTGTCACAGTAGTAACACACGATAACCCTGTCCATAATGCTAGCCTGCGTCTTAAACAAAAAAAAAAGCTGTTGCCATAACACTACCACTACAGAAGACAGTTGTGACTCTTATCACACACTTGCATGTGTGCACACACACACACACACACACACACACACACACACACACACACACACACACACACACACACAGTAAATTTGTCCCCATAACCTAACCCTAAACAGTCACAATCACACACCTTAATCTGTCCTCTTACCCAGTCTATCCCCTAACCCAATAATACACACACACACTTGTGTGTGTGTGAATGTAACAGTATATGTATATACATATATATATATATATATATATATATATATATATATATATATATATATTAGAGAGAGAGAAAGAGAGAGAGAGAGGGAGAGTGAAAGAAAGATACACTTACATGCACATACACTCTGTCGCTCACACACACTATGTAGTAATATAGTTATATATACATATATAACAGCTGTAGATAGATATAGACATATATGAAATATTTATTACTTTATAAAGCAGTGCAACAGAAGCTGGTGTTGATAAATAACAGCTGACCTGAATGCACATTTAAGGACAGACAGAACAGGATAGGAGGACTACCTGGGTCCACATGGGTGGGGCAATAGGAATAAAGAAGGAGATGCCACTCTAGACTTCTGTCAAACAGCTTGATAGTAGCCAACACGTTTCAAAAAATGACATAATTTATTTATTTTATTTTACATTTGTTGACCAGGATAGTCTGACTGGATACATGTCCATTTTCAACAGGAGCTGGTGTTGATAAATAACAGCTGACCTGAATGCACATTTAAGGACAGATAGAACAGGATAGGAGGACTACCTGGGTCCACATGGGTGGGGCAATAGGAATAAAGAAGGGGATGCCACTCTAGACTTCTGTCAAACAGCTTGATAGTAGCCAACACGTTTCAAAAAATGACATAATTTATTTATTTTATTTTACATTTGTTGACCGGGATAGTCTGACTGGATACATGTCCATTTTCAGCGGAGGCCCGAGGAAAAAAGTTCCAATCACAACATGCAGAAGAATACAGGAAAAAATACAGGGAAAGGAAAGAACATAATATAATATATGTTTAAAGAAAATTACAGGCAAAAACCATGATATAATACATGTTACAAACAGTATGCAGACTTTGTATAGTCGGGCAAGTTAAACAATCAGACATTATCAGACTTATAAGTATCTAGACTAATAATTATGGCGCAGTTTGCATGTAACAAAAAGTACTGTTTGGCAAAATTATGAAAAAGAAGCTAGTCAGGATTAGAGCTAGGGCAAAGACAGTGAATAATAAAATGTTGTCTGAGAATTTTTTTGAATTGAGTTAGTAATGGTGCTAGAGTAAGATCGGCAGGGAGGGAGTTCCAAGTTTTGCCAACAGAGTTGGCACACAAAGAGTCCCCCGCCGAGTTGTTGGTTTTGAATGTTTGGACCAGTAATCTGTTAGATGATCGAAGTGGTCTGAGGTAACTATAGTGGCTATGACGTTTTTAAGTGCAGGTGTGTTTTCAGGTTGATTAAGTACTTTATATGCAACTAAAAGTTGGTTGTATTGAAGTAGACTCAGTAATTCAAGCCACACTTGCAGATTTAGGTTATGACAGTGGTGTATCCGAAATGCTGTGCCTGTGGCAAATTTAGCAATGTGATTCTAACAGCTTGCGAGCTTAAGGTCAGATTTGTTCAGATTGGTAAATAGAGGGGAGGCAAAGAGAAGGGTAGAGAGTAGGTGGGAACAAACAATGGCAGTTCTAGCAAGTGATGTAAGAAAGGGTTTAATTTTGTATAGGGAGCCAAGCTTTTTTATTGATGGTTTTGATAGTTTGGCTCACATGCATATCAAATTTAAGGAGTCAGACGCTGTTCGGTTCGATTCTCAGCTAGAGCGTCTTCTGCATGGAGACATGCGTGAATGGGCGTACCTTCGTTGAAGGTTGTGCGTCAGGGCTGGTAACTCAGCATGTAAAAATCAACTACCAATCATTAGTGGATCGGAGTTCCGCTGTGGCGACCCCTAACCGGGAAAAGCTGAAAGACACAACAACATCTACTATGATGCCTAGGAGTTTAGTTTGGGATTCTGGGGAGATAATGGTGCCATTATTAGATTTAATGGTAAAGAATAGTGGTGAGGACCTGCGAGTCGGGGGGGGGGGGAGTAGCAGCTTTGTTTTGTTAGGGTTTAATATCAGATGATGATTACAGAGCCAATTTTCCACAGTATTAAATGCATTCTGGGTCAGTGTTAATAGTTCTGCTTGGGAAGTGGGAAGTGGCAGAGCAGATTAAAGTGGAGTCATCTGCATATTGAAAGCATGTTGCTTCTGAGATGACAGAGTGGAGGTTATTAATAAAGATAGAGAAAAGAAGTGGTTCTAGAATAGATCCCTGGGGGAGTCCTAGGGTGATGGGTAACAGGGAGGATAGTCTGTCCTGCCAAAGGACAGCCTGGTGTCTACCACAAAGGTAGGATTGAAACCATTGAAGAGCATGGTTATCTAAGGAGAAGGCCTTCAGAGTATGTATGAGTTTTTGGTTGTTAACCATATCGAAGGCCTTGGAGAGATCAAGAAAGAAGGCTGAGGATAGTTTATTATTATTTTGGTAATGGTTTATGATGTTAGAGAAGGAGAGTAGGGGTGAGGTAGTACTAAGGAATGCCCTAAACCCATGCTGGGAGCAAGCCAACAGGAATATATATATATATATATATATATATATATATATATATATATATATATATATATATATATATATATATTTATATAAAAACCATAGAATTATAGGAGGTTACTAGGCTAATGGCCCTGAGGCCCTTACAAACCTAGCCAAGAGTTTATCCACAAAAAAAGAAACCACAGTCAGCACCTGTCACCCTTGCTAATGAAGGACACAGGTGGAACCACTGGGACAAATTTCTGGTTTCCCATCCACTCATCAAGGTTGCGCTTGAAAAGGGTCAGTGAGGTACTCCATTTGACATGCATGGGAAGGCCATTCCAGAGACGGGCAGCCTCTGGGAGACCAACCTGTCTCTCCAGCAGGTTTTTTTGATGTGGCATATTAGATTTAGGCCTTTTAAGTGGGTAATGTGTGAGTAGTTAGACTTACAGATATGGAGCATCTCTAGTAGGCCAGGGTCTGAGATTGCCTTGTATGTTAGACACAGATCACCTTTGAGCAATCTGCACGATACCGATCAGAGCAACAGTGATTTCAGCCTGTCCACACAGGACAGGTGTTGGAGGCCATGGATTCTCCTGAGGCACCTCTGTGGTTTATCCAGTTGATAGTGGTGTTTGAAGAGCTACATACCAAATGGGGCATTATACTCAATTATTGGCCTAATGAGGGAGGAGTACAGAGAGGTAATAATCTCCTTTTTTTCTGGATGCAATTCCTTTACTTATGAAATGAACCAAGTATAGGCTTTTCTGAGCACTGCTGCCACATGATAGTCAAATGTGAGATTGTTGTCAACCTGAGTTCCCAGGTCTCTCAACACAGGCTGTGTACTTAGGGGATTGCCGTTGATGTGGTAATCAGTAGGGGCCATGCTTTTACTGAATGTTATGATAATACATTTTTTTGCATTTAACTTAAGGTCATTACTTTGACACCAGTCATTTGTTGATACGAGACCATCTTGCAGTATGCTAACATCATTTGGGGAGTATAATGCCCTGTTTGGCATCTGTCTGGACACATTCAACAGCTAGAATGCACAGAGACACCTCACTAAAAGAATGCAAGGCCTAGAACACAGAGAAGCCTTATTAAAAGGATACAAGACCTAAACAACAAGTCCTACACTGACTCACTCAAAGCCTATATCTGGCATCCCAGAGACAAGAAAAAGGTGACCCAGGTCTGCCATACAAGGTATCCTCCAGCACATGACTGATGGATTTACTACACATCAACAAGTTAAATGGCATCAGAAATACTCTGTCTAGGGATCTAGACTTCTGCAACATCAACAAAATGGTTTAGAGTAGTGTTTTAACAGCTCAGCGTTTAAATGCCTCATTCACTGAAATGAAAGTCAGTATTAAGCCAGAAATGAATGCACTTAGCACCTCATCAAGTTGAATATAACCATTTTCACCTCTGCCGGCACCCATTGTTTAACCCAGTAGGTCCAAGATGAAAAACACCTAACAGAAAGCTAAGGATGACTGTAGTAATTTTAGAGTAATTAACGTGCAAACCATTTGACTTAGGCTTCTCTTACCACAAACTGAAAATTATGCAACTATTTTTTATATATTTAGTCAATTTATGGTTAATGTAACAAACTTCAAGAAACTGAATTTTCAGTGGAGATTGATATCTGCAGAAAATCATAATAAAGCTATGTATACAGTTGTAATAGCCCTATTTATAGGCTTGCAACACACTTGGAACAAATGTGAAAAAAATAAGTTCAGTGGAAGTCGGGTACCACAAATATCAACTTCCTAAGAGAAGAGTTGAGAAACAGAGGTTGACATGTCTGGGTGTAGCGTGCCATTATACATGTAGAATAGTCTCATTACACCTGTAATGACTGGGTGTAGGCTGTCCTTACACATGCAGAATATAGTCATTACACTTGTAATTAATGAACACAGGGTACTGTATGTAGAACTGATGGCTAGGTGTAGGGTGTCCTTACACATGCAGAATAGTGCCATTACACCTCTAACTTATTGGATGCAGGGAACTGTAATGCAGAACTGACAGATGGGTATAGGAAGTCTTATATACATGTAGAACAGTAGAACAGTGTCATTACAAGTGTAACGAGTGGATACAGGGTCCATGAATGTAGAGCTGATGGCTGGGGGTAGGGTGCCCTTATACATGTAGAGTAGTGTCATTACACATGCAATTAATGGATAAAGGGTCCCTGTATGTAAAACTGATGGGTGGGTGTAGTATGTCCTTATACATGCATAATAGTATCATTACACCTGTAATTAATGGATACAAGTAATATAGTTTGTGTTTTATTTGTTTCTGTCTGTACTTGTGCTGGAATATAGTAAGTGATGGTATCCTGTATGTTTTCAGTATTTTGAGTTTTCAGTATTTTGAACTTTCAGGATTCTGTAGCGCATATATATATATATATATATATATATATATATATATATATATATATATATATATATATATACACACACACACACACACACACACACATATCAAATCATCAAAACCACACATCATCGGAGAAGAGATCGTTGAGATGAGAATTTTGAAATCCCATTTCAAGCGAACCAGCAGAAAATCTTCCCAGGGTAAGTTACCAATTACTCAAAAAGAAACAAAACCTAAATCACACCATCCCTAACCCATCCAGTAACTATAACAACTCTGAGATCGCACTACAGTTGGGAAAAGGACAAAGTTCATTGTCATGCACAGCAGGTTACTTACTCTTCGTTGTTCAGCTAGCTTGTGGAAATGGCATTTCAATATTCTTGTTCTGACCATCGCATCTTTGCTGATGTGGGGTTTTGATGATTTGTAAAATGTATAAACACACACTAATATATACACACAAATGTACACTGTCACACACACATACACAGATACGTGTGTGTGTGTGTGTGTGTGTGTGTGTGTGTGTGTGTGTGTGTGTGTGTGTGTGTGTGTGTGTGTGTGTATATGCAGTGGATATAAAAACTGTACACACCCCCTATTAAAATGACAGATTTTTGTGATATAAAAAAATGAGGCCACAATAAATAATTTCAAAACTTATCCCACCTTTAATGGGACCTATAACCTGTACAATTCAATTAAAAAACGGGAAAAAATATAAACAATAAAAAACGTACAATAAGCTGGTTGCATAAGTGTGCACACCCTTAAACTAATACTTTGTTGAAGTACAGATTTTTGCAGAATGTCCACATTTTTGCCTCAAATATTTGGTCTGTTCCTCATAAAATCTGTGGTTTCATGGTAAATTATGGAGGAATGAAGTCACTAAATAATGACATATATTTGAGTTTCAGACTTCATGTCCTTCAGAAAATGCATGTTAACACAAATCCTGTTATTCTAACTGCTTTCTAAATGAGCAAGAACAATCTGTCCCTATCTTTTGGCCTGTGCCCCCACATTATTTTAGGTTTCGTCCAGATTTCTTGCATTAAGGAGTTGAGAGGTATGAAGAGCAATGGTTGTCCTTCATTAAGGTGGCAACACTACTAATGCTAGCAGGTATAGATTAATACGCTTGACTAGACTTCTCTGAAAGATTATGAAACATATCACAAAAAACTTCATAAACAAAGACATTGACAACCTAAAAATATCTCAACCCAAATCAGTTTAGGTTTGTGAAGTACTGATCCACCTACCTACACCAGTGAGCTTCTTTAAAAACGTCACTAAGGCTTTAGATAAGAACAAAACCCTACATAAATCAGATGTTGATCTGGGCAAGGCCTGTGATACCATCCCACACTCAGTCATATAAATAAACTAATCAAACTGAAAGTAAATCCATATGTTACCTGCTATAGAGCTAACTAGTACCCAGACAAAATCCATTGACTCAAGTCCAGGGACACTGTCTCCACCAAAAGATTCATTACTTCTGGAGTCCCACAGGACATTGTGCTTAGCCTGCTCTGACATGGTATCTATATATCTGATGTCCATGCTAATGTCATGGGTGTTTGGCTTAGCAGCTTCACAGATGACTGCAAACTTAAAGTTATCATAAACTCTCTAGTGGACCCAAGGATCATTCAAGATGGTATGTTATGTATAAACACATCATGCCAAGACTATGGGGTAACAGTAACGCAAAAATTGCAATATTGTGTCATTTGGAAAACAAAGCACCCTCATACCTGCCACACAGAAGGTAACCCCTCAATGTCAGGACAGTTAATAGAGATCTGGGCACTTTTGTATGCCATTAATTCTTCTGCAACCACAATGTCTTTATGGCTGTTATAAAATCCTTCTACCAACCCAGACAGATTACCAATGATCCAGGATGCCTGGCCTGTGTATAAGACTAAAGAGACCAAAAACATTTTAAATACTTATATCTTACTATCCATATCCATGTAATGAAGCTTCCATTTTCTCCATTTTTGTATTATCTTTTGTTTACTCTCTTCCCACATATCCTTAGCTGCCACACTAGAATAATTTTTAATCCATACTCATAAATATTTTGTTTTACCATGTCCCCATAAATATGGCTATTCCTGAACCAGTTCATGTGTGGCTACATAATTTACCTTACCTTTCTTTTAGCTTCATTAATTTTGTATCTAGAAAAGATCTGAAACAGTCTCAAAATGTTCCAGCGCAATGTAATGTCTTTTTTGGGTTTTGTCGGGTACAAAATAATATCCTCTGCAAATAAAGCCAGCTTTTGTTGACTAAGATAATGATTATATCCTTGAATTGCCGAGTCCCTTATTTTCTTTGTCAGTGGTTCTAAATATACCACAATTAAGACAAGGGAAAGAGAACACCCCTGCCCGGTTCCTATGCTCAAGCAGAAATTTTCAAGGAAGGACCCCACCCACTTTAATTTTCACCTGCGATCCTTCATTTATTCTCCTAATCAGCCTTATAATTTTTTCAGGAAATACAAATGCTTCCATTGCCCTGCTCAAAAGGTCCCAGCTTACTCTGTCAAATGCTTTCCCAGCATCAAGACCCACCAACAACTATGGTATTTTCTTACATTCTGCTCCTCTCTGGATCAACAATATTCTGTTAATGTTGTTAAATGTTTGCCTCCCTTCCTCACAACCACACTGATCCATATCTATCAGTTTTAGCATTACTTTTGCCATTCTTTTAACAATTATAGACATGAACACTTTATAATCATGGTTTAGTACTGAAATGGGCCTGTATAATGCTGGAGCTGATGGATCTTTACCTTCTTTAGGTATTACAGCTACCACTGATTTCTTCTAGGACTGTGGTACTTCTCCTCTTAAAATACTGTTAAACAAAACCTTCCAAATCTTTCTCATTTTTTTCCTCCTAGCTTCCAAACTACCACAGGAATACCATCTATTCCTGGGTACTTTCCTGTAGATTGGTTATACAGCACAATTTCTATCTCATCTCTTCCTATCCTGACTGTTAGTAATTGAGCCTCATCTACCTCTAACCTTGTCATATTTAATTCTTACAAAAACATTTCCATTTGTATTGTTCCTCACCCATTCTTGACCCCTCAAAGGCAGAAGAGCTGACACGGGTACAGTGAGTACTGTAGGGCTGTCAACCAACCTTTGCTGTCCAGCCACTGACCCAGCTAATGCTTGATAGTCTGGTGTTGTGTCTCACATATGCTTAGTAAAAGGAATAACATGCACAGCAACTGTGAAATCTGACAATGAACACATAACATTTATGATAGCTCTTGATAAGACAAGTAAGCTTTCACCATTTGCATCAAACTTTGACCTTGCCGGAGAAAGAAAATACAGTCCAAAGCAGGAGGAAGGGAAGACTGACACCAGGAGCACAGACACTGGAAAACACAAGGCTAGTAAACTCTTATGTATGGACAGGTGAGTGCTTTCGCATCTTGGGTGGTGCTTCATTGTTTGCATGTAGCACACCATCGTGCACTGTCATATAGCAATGGTTATAGACCAAAATGTTTTGCTTGTTAAATTTTCCCTTAGCACTTTGCTTCTGGTCCTCCAGAGGTTTTTCGTGGCCCTGTTGTACTGTCAGGTGGAACAACTAAGCATATCCTCTGAGGTACCAACACACCTTTCTCCCACTAGCCATTCCTAAGTGTGACCTCTTTTCCTGACCGCATAACCTAACACTATGGAGGGTCAATTTACCACAGTTTGTCAAGACAACTTGGTCAACATGGCCCTCATGAAGCAGTTTAGCAACTGCCTCATGTTCGCTGACACCCTTCAACACCTAGTCCACAGAAACTCAAATAAGTGAGAGATGCTCTCTCAAAAACTAACCAGTACATATGACAATGAGCAGGTTGTCAGCATGCACACCTCACCTCTTCCACCACTCAAACCCACATCACACATACTGACATATATGGAGGTCTTCACCAGAAAGCAACCTAAATATCAGACACCATGAAAATACAAAAATGCAACATTAATTAATTCCTATGAAGAGCACAGGATGCACCACTGCACATCACCAGTGTCCCACCTGTCAAGCCCATAAGGCAGAACACAAAGCTAAACATATTAGTCATAGGTGATTCTATCATGTGACACACACAGATGTCCCTCTCAACAGGCTAGATAAGTAAAAGGTCACGGTCAGCTGTCTGTCAGATGCCAGGGTACACCATATCAAACATGCACTCAAGTGTCTCAACAGCAGTTGCTGTTATGACTTCATCATAGTCAATGTTGGTGTGAACAACTTGAGACATATCTCGGTGGACTATATGAAAAGAGACATGAATGAGGTGTCAGACTGTGTCTCAGGCAGGTATGTCCCTAGCCTTAAGCAGCACTCTACCTTCACCTTGGATGATGCCTCTATACAAACAGAAAATTCCTGACTTAAATAAGTGGCTTATTTTCTATAATCATTCTGACGGGATGTAGTGTCTGTCAGCCTGGAATGACATGTTCGACAGCTCTCAATGCTTTGCCGTAGATGGTCTTCATCTGTCACCCCTACAAATTCAGCTATCAGATCAGTCTTGCCAACCCTATACTGCCTTTTTAGGTAGTGTCTCAAGGACAAAATGCCCGACATAATAATTCCCTATTAAAAACATCAGGGTTATGCTGTTCAAATCTGGGAGTCATACTGTGGAAGTACACTCACTGGAAGCAGTCCTCACAGTGGAAGAAGTATAGATATTAAATCACAATGCTGGCATTCAATATATACAAATTTTATTTGCTCATTTTGCATTAGACTACAACAAATATTAGACAATAAAACTATAACAGCAATAGACAAACAAATTGCAAACTTATCTTAGTTCTTCATAGACACAAATAGCTATGTTGAAAACATCATTGACAATTTAGCACACAAGTTATTAACCAAGTTGTTTATGCTCAGCTTTATTTTACTTGTATATGTCTGCATACAATTCAACATGTTGTATTGCTTGCATATTTGCCCTGATGTATGGAATTGGTTTTGACTGAAAACAGTCTGGGGTCTTTCCAGTTGCTAAAGGTGTCTGGTAAGGTACATCCCAAAAGGGGCATTGTACTCAATTATGGGCCTGATGAGGGATGAGTAAAGAGGCACAATGACCTCCCATGATCTAGATGTGAATCCCTTCATGATTAGGTGGGCTATATAAAATGTTTTTCTAACCACTTTGGCCACATGGTTTTCAAATGAGAGATTGCTATCAACTTGGGTCCCCAGGTCCCTAATTACTTCTTCCAGATTAATGGATTACCACCTATGTGGTAATTTGTGGGCACTTTGTTTTTGCCAAAGGGGATGACTATATACTTTTTGGCATTTAGCTTGAGGCCATGGCTCTGGCACCGGTTGTCTGTTTCTATGAGGCCCTTTTGTAGGATGCTTGTGTCGGCTGGAGAGTCAATTATGGCGCCTAGTTTGCAGTCATCTGCGAACTTGGTCAGCCACAGTCCTTCCGTGTTGGCCTGTACCTCCGAGAAGTATATACCGAACAAGAGAGGTCCCAGGACTGAGCCTTGTGGGATGCCACTTGTAACTGGTTTGGAGTCTGACATGGCTCCAGCAATTCTAACCATGTGGGTTCTGTCCGTGAGCCAGTTTGCAACCCATCTAGTGACATAGGGGTTTATATTTAAGCTGGTGAGCTTATCTATAATGCCCGAGTGGGGTATTGTATCGAAGGCTTTCGCGAGGTACAGGTAGGCTGTGTGGACCACCTTCCCCTCGTAAATGGCCTTGGTGACTGTTTCAAAGAAATCAACCAGGTTTAAGAGGCAGGATCTGCCCTTAACAAAGCCGAACTGGGTAGGATCCAGTGTCTGTAGGTCCCCAATATCTTTATTTATGAGGTCCATGATGATCCTTTCCATAGCTTTGCAGACAAAGCTAGTCAGGCTTATGGGGGTGATAGTTTCCAGGATCCGCTGAGGCACCACCTTTGTGGAGAGGGACCACTGTTGCTGTACACCACTCTTTGGGTACATATCCTGTAATAAGGCTGAGTGTGCAACATCTTTTCCTCGTCCATGGCTTGGGTGACTGTCTCAAAAACTCAACCCCAATGAACAGACATGCCCTCCCATGACAAAGCCAAACTGTGTTGGGTTGAGTGTTTGGAGGTTGGCAATGTCCATGTTAATTAGGTCCCTGATAATCCTTTCCATGGCCTAGCAGATCAGGATAGTTATGGTTGAAGGGTGTATAATTTCAGGGATCAGTGTACACACCACTTTAGTGTCAAGGAATGACAGTGGCTGTCCTCCACTGAACGGGACCAAAGATGGTACTAAGGCTTTGTTTGAATAGGGCACATAAAGGTGCTGCAAGTTCATGCCTGAGTTATGTAGGATGCATCCTGGGATGTTATCAGGTCCCATGGAGGCTGGATTTTTTACCTTTGAGAGGACAAGATTGACCTGTTCCATGGAGATAAGGGGTGGGTTCATGTACTGGGGATGTCTTTATTTTATGATGGGATCAACAGAGGAGAGAAGGCTTTGCTGAATCTGCCAACTAGTAGATTGGCTATATCTACAGGATTAGTGGATGTGTTCTGCTTTGGTCAACAGTTCTGAACAGATCTTGGTGCTTGCTTTGAGACTGAGGATTGTCTCTGGTAGATGTGGCCAATTAGTACATGAAGTTTGTTTTACAGGCGGTCACTAGAGTTCTTATTTACTTGTTCAGGCTAATGAGAGATTGCTTACAATTGGGCACCTGCTCATTCTTGGTACTGGACAGCAATTTTTTTTTTGATTTATAGTTTAGTTATTGCAGATGTCCACCAGACAGGTTTACTCTTGGTCGCACAGGATGATTTTGTCATTTTCAATCAAAATTAAAAATTCATTAACGTTAACTTTCCTCCCCTAACACACATTATTCCACATACTTAATTACAGCAGTGGCTAACAATGGTCTTGGAACACAATGTTATGGGGTAGGAAAAGCTATTACATAAAAAAAAAAACAAAAAAAAAAACATTTAAGCCCCACGCAGACTTTTTCCTATGAAATGTGAATAAGCAGAAACAGCTGTAGTGTCTATGACAAATATGCTATAAATTTCGTAATAAATGTTGTCACACCAAAGCCTAAAAGGAAAACTTGTGGTATATAATGACCCATTCACTCAAGAAATCAACACAATTTCAATTTCATTAAAAAATCAGCCAATCTTGCATACCATCTTATTACGTGTTAACACTACAGAGCTGTATGAAAACCATGGCACATTGATGGAATTGTCTGCTAGCAGGTATTATCTAACATAAACCTTCCCCAGTGTGCTGCAGTTTGCAACTCTGAACCATTCTAGAAAGTGGTTAAGAAAGAGTTATGTATCAAGGGATTACATGAAAACAAATGCCAAACTATAAAAACATAAGAAACAAACAGTGAATCAAACTCATAATTGTCAAAGGATTGATAACTGCACACTGGTCAATCCAGAATATGTATCTAATAGCACATCCCACATAAATGGTCCAGCACATAATACAATTCACCCAAAGCATGGGCTTGTCAACATCATGGTCGGAATGACAAAACAAAAAATTTAGTCATGTACTCATGGTGAATTGACACGGGGGGGGGGACAAAACACATTTTAAGTGACAGGACATAATGAGAGGGGGTTACCTGTGGTGCTTCACACGGTCCTTGTAGCAGGGGCTCCTTCTTACTGGAATACTCATCCAACTAGGAAACTGGCTCTGGACAATGAAATCTGGTGATGACTACAAACTGAGTAACCCAATTGACTCCAATAAACATTCCAAAGTTACCCAAGGTCTACAAAAAACTACATACTTGGGTTGGAGCAGCTCCAGATTCCACCTTTTATGCCCCAGAAAGGGGAGGGGGGGCATTCATTAAAGATCTACAGACAACAGCTTTTATGTCCCAGAAAGGAGGGGGGGGGAGCCAGTCATTAAAGATCTACAGACAACAGCAGTTATTCTCTACCAAAGTTAGGACAGTTGAATGTAATGCTTAGTTCTAAAGCCTTCATACAAACTATCTGAAATAACTTACAAGTTTTCCAAGCTTCAGAAATTGTGATCGTATTCCATCTGGTAACAGATACTTACAGGTCACATCTACCAGGGTTTAACTACCAAAATTAGTCTAATCAAGTTTAGACTACTGTGCCACATTACACCCTGATATGACAGATTGCTGAACACAATGCTGTGCTGAGCTGTACAGCCTTCAAATAAGTCAAACGAAACAACTAGAAAAGATACAATAAATCATTACCAGGAAAAAAATACATAGGATTGAAAAAATTAAAAGACCATTTTCAGAAATAATTAAGAAACCATAATTATGTTAAATTTCTTAAAGATAACTTGGAGGTGACTTCCGAGTCATGTACAAGGAATAAAAGTATGATCCTCTTGTATTTAAAAGTCTATGCCTGGAACAAACTGACTGGGAAATAACACCAAACTATGGAACCAGTTACTAAAATTAAATATAATTAATATACAAACCTTTTGTGGGATAATATTTCAATCAAAAGTCAGTCATTAAATTTCTTTCAAACATTTCCATACTATACAAACATGCACACATATGTAAATGTAAGGGTTTGTGACTTTATCTGCAACACATTTTGTCTACAAAAAGGGTCACCAAAAACATAAATGAACAAAATGGCAATCGTGTAACAGAAAAGTGTGTAAGGTATAGCAATGACTGCTTGTATGCTTTTTTTTTGGATCACATTAATTAAAATGCAAACTACAGTTACCAATATTTGCATCTTGCTAAACCCCAAGATTATACTGCATGTTTACCTTGAGAAATCTGGTTTGAGCAGCAACAGTGATTCACTGTGAGAGGATTTATCTCTTTTCTCCACAGTTGTTTAACTTTGGAGCCACTAAACTTTAATAAAGGAGTATAGAGGGTGTATGCCCCCCCCCCACAAACAAAGTAGTTATTTGAGAAGTATTTTGCTGTACATCAAGTTTTAAACTAATGTGATCAACCTAATGTGTTTTACATTAAATGTGTAATAGATGAATTTTGTGATTAGATGAAAATGACTTAGATAAAAAGTATCAGACTCGTATGTAAATACACACACACACACACATACACACACACACACACACACACACACACACACACACACACACACACACACACACACACACACACACACACACACACACACACACACACACACGGAATACAATCAGTCAACTAGAGGTTGAGACAAACTCCTTAAAATAGCAGTAGGTCATTAGCTTGACAAACTGTGTAACCTAACAACAGCGGTTAGGTTTAACCATGTAGAAGTACTGAGAACAGCACAAAATGAAGCAAACTTATTTTTGTGGACTTTAATTATACTCTGACATGGGACTGGGGCCATATTACGGTACTAAAGTACCCAAAACGCCTGCAGAAAAAAAATTAATAAAAGGAAGAAACCATAGTATAATAACACCAAACAAACACACATGTAATTAAGATTCAACAGTATTGCTTCTGGATAACTCTTGAAAATGTTTGTTTCTGCCTAATAAGCCTTCCAGAGTTAACAACGACCGCTACTCTGTTCCCCCACCACCACTACTGCAAGCCAGTAATATCTATATTTGCAACAGACCACCAGTTCAAGAAGATAAATACGCTTTCTGCGTACAACCATTTGACATAAATAACCGCAAACACATCAAGCTTTGATTACACACATACTACATATACACACAGTGTGTATGTGTAAAGATGTATGACTACGCATCTGTGTAGCATGCAGTATTACACATCTAAAGTCCCAACTTCTTAATGTAATAAACATAAGTTAGACATTTAAATATAAAATGTGTATAGCACACATTTTACATGCTTATCAACCAAACATAGACAACAGATTTTAGATTGATTGTATAACCCCTATGTACAAGTGTTGAAAATTGTTAAAAAGGCACATACATGGACATTTGGCATGCAGAAAAAAAACGATTGCCCCCAAAAAAATAACCTATGCAATGCAAAAATATGAACGGGCGAAATTTAGGTAACATACAAACAGCTCAAAATATCGGCACTTGTATAATTGCAGAAAGTATTTAAAAGATACACATACACAGCGTAGCAACTTTTGCAGAGTCTGGATAAGCCTTTCCATTGAGAAAAAAAGAAGTTGACCAGTGAAAATTTATTTACCTGAAATTGAAAATTGAAGATTCGAAGGATTAGGCAGCAAGGAGGGAATTGTCCAATAGCAGCGATGTGGGAACGCAAAGCTTAAGCGCAGTTGTGAATAGACTCCAAAACACCATTGCAGCCGAAGATATACCGGATGTCTGCAAGCAAACTGATACTGTGGGTGGGAACTGAATGACGCGACAAAGTGGGTGTTCCGTTGTTGTGATTTAGAGCGGACCCGAATTTTAAATGCTGGGATTGTCCCTTTAACACTGTATAATTTCTTATCTCTTGTGTATGATTAATCTGCATCCTTTCTGTAAAAGTTGGTGCAATCTGAAGTGGGTCTTGTCTGAAAGAGGGGGAGGGCCAAATGAATGTTTAACTACCTCAGTATTGTTTTGGCAGGTGTAGCCTGAAGCCAGCATAATTCACTGGAGTGTATTAATCCATTGCATTAGTCAATTATTAATTTGTTCATCTCCAAGACATTAGCTTAAAATACTTATATATATTATATATATATATATATATATATATATATATATATAATATATTATATATTATATATACACACACACATATATATACACACACACACACACACACACACACACACACACACACACACACACACACACACACACACAGCTAATATGTCCCTCAAGTTACCTTGCATTTTACTACTTTAGGTGCAGAAACCAAGACTGCGAAGTGTGTAAACATTTATTCTTACAGAAAAAGTACATTTGCTAGCATTATTTCACTATGCTCAAAACCACAAAAACTGGTACTTTAAATACACTGCTACCCTGTGTGCCAAACTATCATTATGAGAGTCCAATCAAGACAAAAATGAAGCGGAGAAGAAAACTTGGCTACATGACAGCTTACTTAATATCTAGATGGGAAGCAAAGGCTGTGAGGCATGAAAAAAATAAATTACTTTTTAAATACATTACTAGAATGCCAGTCAAAATAATGTATAAAAAAACAAGCAGCCAAGTAAGCCAACAAAATGCATTTTCTGAATACACATAAAATCAACAGTATAAAAATATGACAGAAAACCAGAACATTCTGCAAAATAAAGGACAGATTAAAAGCCATGACTGTACTTGTGTCTACCTTGGATACTCTTAACTGCTCCTTGCCTGGACACATCTGAAGTCACTACATGGGGGAGTGGGGTACAACAAGTATGTCACAATTTGAAACGTCTCTGGCTGATGGCGATGGCTCGGACACATTTCATATACTCTCAACCTCAGAGCAAGAAATCTGGATAAAGCCATAAATAAAAGTAGGACAAAGGCCCAAAAATACAGACAATTTTTAAATGCTGCTCTTACAAACTTAGAAAGTTTAGTAGGTCTTGCATCAGTATACATTTTCTGTAGGGTATGAAATCTGAAACTCAAAACATCTGTCTTTCAGATTCAGTGAACCTCAGAATGTTGCAGAAATGCTCACCACTGTTGCTTAGTTTTCCAACTTGTAAAATAGCACCGGTTTTATGCAAAGAAAAAAATCTGAGCAGATAACTTTCCAGCAGATCTTTATACAATTAAAAAAATAAATAAAAGGTGTCTTGCTTAAAAACATAAGCTTGACTGACTAAGTGAATGCATTAATTATCACTACAGTTTACACCACTTGCAAGCAACACAACTGCATGTGTTGCCACCGGTCCTTAGCAAAAAAAGTGCAAATGAGTTATTACAATTCAGTACTACAATGTAATGGTTCTGTAGTTTTCACAACAGTCTAAAATAATGGTAGAACAAGGGGCCAAAAACAGTGACAGATTTTAAACATTTCTCTTATAAAAACTTAGGTTGCTAGAATAGCATGACATGTTAGCATGCATTTTCTGAAGGATATTATGTCTAAAACTCAAATGTATGACATTACTTAGTGCATTCAAACCTCAGTGATTTGTAAGAAAGAAATTTTATGAGGAACAGACCAAAAATATGAGGCAGAAATCTGGACATTCTGTGAAAATTTGGACAGTTGAGAGATTGGATAATGCTGCATTGTAATTTATCTTAGCGCCAGTCCATTTCCCTATAATCATTTGTGAAAGCATAGGTGGACTGCAAGGACAATGATGTTCACTTTTATGCCTGGCATCTTACATCATTGTATTTAAAACATTAAGATAAAGAGATGTCTCTGAAAATAAAAAAAAATATATAGATTTAATTAACTGAGGGATTGTGGGGAGGGTCACACCAGTTTATTAATTAGATATTGGAATTAAATGTACCTTCAGGGTGATTATGAATATTTCCGATTGTACCCAGTGAGAATAATCACAGGCTACCACTTCTAACAAAAATATATCTGAAATGGAAGAAATAAACAGTTCATGTGATTTTTATCCTATATTTTCATAGGCTTCAGGCTATTATCTACCTTTTGTCTTACAAGAAACACCTAAAAAGGCTTTCCTGTATTACCTTTATTTTATTTGTCCCATGTGCAGTACCAATAAACCAGGGTTTAAGGCAGTCTTAAATTAATTTTATGACAGGGTAGTATTAAATATATAAGGTTTCAGATCCACTCACAGTCACAATACTTTGTAAGCTATCAAATACTGCAACACAAATGTAAAAAAAAAAAAAAAAAAAAAACTAAAGCATGACTTTTCATGTTAAATATTTCTCAGCACAATTTTTGTCGATGATGACACATTACAATTAATCTTATATGTAATCTGCACAGTTCTTGCATACCCCTACTTTGAAAGGAGTTATATCAACTCACCTAAGGTAGTTTTATTGACATAAAAAAACTAGAAAAATGGTCGCTGAAACTACCTTAAGTAAAAATTTGAGGATATTTTTTCTTTTTGCAGGTAGCAGGCCTTATTACACCCATATGTGAGGGAGCAACCCCCACCTCCAAACATATATAATATATATCAATAATCAGTAATATAATTGTGTGACTTTAGTGGTCACACAACAGTGGAAAAATCCTCTGATTATCCTCCAGATGACCTGTGTCTGACTAATAGCATGGGCACTAAAGAGACAAGTGGAGGGGTTAGGAGTGAGTGGCCAATACCACCTTGTTTATCCTGATGGATGGCAGTGAGGCAGCCTAGGAACAATGCAATAGCAATATTAACAAAGTGAGGAGTTCAGTGCCAAGCGGTATATTGCCTGGTCAGGAAGTTGCTCACTCATGGAATTGCGCATTCCCTTCCCAAGGGCAACCATAGCAGGTTGCTGTAGGGTGGTGAAGTTGGTGCACATGCAATAGAAACAGCAGGAAGCTGCAGCAACAGTATCCCTGATGTCTTCACAAGCCCCACATGAGTAGGGTTGAGCATGGTGAAGGCTAAGACAGGTCTGGTAGATCCATTGATTAAGGAGGGAAGCTGGTTATAAACTTATAGCTGAGGGTCAACTGTGGGGAAGCAAAAAACCAACAACTGAGGACCATCCCTATTAAAAAAAACAAAGCACTGCAGCATTACTGAACTACAACAAAATGGCACTACACTGATGCAATTGACATTAATTCTTCTGAATATCCAGGAAACTATACACTAAGTCCATAAGCTGCTAGGATTATCCAAAATAATGTTACCAGTAAATGCAAATCAGGATTTCTGTTCTTATTGTAGGAATCTGTAGCAGCAATCTTGACAAGAAAACTGATATAGGATTCATAGGTTAGTACTAGGCTAACTGCCCTTGTGAGACACTTTAAGCCTAGCCAATTATCCCTTGTGAGACTCAAACTCTGTACCTTACATCTTAACCATTAGGCCACCCTCCCAACCCTCTTGATTTTAGAAAGGTCTGTACAGCTTTGGTGTTCAACCACTAAAGCAAACAAGCATGTCCAGCTAAAAGGGCTACCATCAAATGAGAGAATGGCTTTATTTAACAAAAAACATACCTACCAGTTTACTATTGATTTTACTAATCTTGTTATATTACATTTTAGGTTTTCACATGTGTACTAAAATGTTTTACCCATCAAAAAAAAAAAAAAAAAACATTCCTTGGTTTTACTGTTATTGAACATGTGGTTTAAGTCAGAAATTTGTTTATAAATATCTACTATGCATCTTCCACAATCTCCCCTCTACGCAGAGACAAAAATTAGTTTTGAAAGCACAGTAAACAGAATTCCATCAATTAAGTGACCTTTACCGAAGTTCTGTAAAATGGTGACGAACAAAGAGGGGCTGTTTTTCCACAGGCAGAAAAACAGTTCTGTGTTACCTTTTACATCACTCAGCTATTACGTCCATGGTGGTACAGCAGAACACTATCAACTACAAATCTGTTCTGATGATCTGCTATTGTCAGAGCCTCCAAGTACCTCTCAAATACAACACACTGTCAGCATGATCATGTTACACAGGTACACTTTCAAAGAAAATCTCTGACCTGCACCCCCATTTCATGAAACTCACAAAATTATTATTGGAAGGTTGATTAACCTGAATAAAATCCCAGAGCACAACACAGATTCTAAAAGTCAGAACTTGAAGTTTAGTGTGTCCTTTACTCTGTAAAAAAAAAAAAAAAAATAAAGCACCAGTTTCTTTTTGCATATTATAAGAATCTGCACCTAAAGTGGCTTGTGTTCACCTTCTTTTCTAATTGCACTGTGCACAAATGTGGGTAAGGTGTTCTGTTCTCACATTATCTTGATCTGCTTGCTGACTCTTTATCAACTTCCCTGTAGCTTCACTTCCTGTTTGAGCAAACTGCTTAAGGTCACACCGAACCAGAAGAACTAAGAATCAAATCCAATACCACAGGGAACAACGGCTCACAACCTTAACATACACCATCTGTTTTTTTCTAGATTATATATATATATATATATATATATATATATATATATATACATATATATATATATATATATATATATATATATATATATATATATATATATATATATATATATATATATATATATATATATATATATATATATATATATATATATATATATATATGAACATATCCAGATGAACTAACTTTGACTGTAAACCATATGCCATCTATTACTCTTTTCCATGTACAACACACCAGCCTCCAACTATCCCATGTCAGAACCCTCTTTATCCCATTTAAACACTAATAACACACACACACACACACACACACACACACACACACACACACACACACACACACACACACACACACACACACACTTCAGTTGCATAACTTTCCTCTGTTTTTAGTTAACCCAAGTGGTTTTCTTTTTTACTTCAGGCCTCTGTTTAAAGCATGCAACAAAACAGTTTAACTTTTCATGTTACAGACTTCACTCATTTTGCCTTGTGTGTAAGCAAATCAAGTTAAAAAAAAAACACTGAAGTGTCTACAGTAATGTTCATAACAGCTGTCAGGATTAAATGAAATTAATCTATGTATCATGAACACGTTTTATGTTCAGATATAAACAAATTGACAGTTAAAAATAAAAGATGCAGTTGGCTGGGACAATAAAAAATAATATATAAATACATACCACCAAGAAGAAAACTCTCTGTACTCTACTCTGTTCTTCTTTTTCTTCTACTCTAACTCTACTACTTCTTTCTTCAGTTCTTGTTCTTCTGCAGCACAGCTGACAAAATATAGGCCGCCCAAAATAACAAAAAAAAAAAAAAAAAAAATAGAAATCCAATTCCAATGGCAAATAAAGGCAAATAGTCTAAGTAAATCCTTCCCTTGCGATTGACTCAGTCAGTCACGAATGATCAGACAATTCATTCCCAACTAACTGTCTAAAACTGTTTGATTCTCACTCTTTTCCCAGCACATAAAGCCCGGGAAGAGAGCGACAACCAATCAGCAGCATTTTAGGCCAAGCACGTCATGTACATGCCTGCCTTGCCTGCGGACGTCGCAGTCCGAACCCCTTTCTCTTCTATGCGGTTTGGAACAGCATAGACTGCTGGGCATCACACTGATGCCTTAATTCCTTCACTGGGCAGCAGCAAAAACAAAAAAAGTCTTTATTTAAACCGCCGCAACCTGAGGCGGTTAAAGTGCGGATGCGCGTACTTGCCGAGGCAGGAAGGAACTACGAGTTGCGGAGACTAGTCTGCAGCTTGCCTGAGAGACACAGTAAAAAAAAAAATAATAGTACACTTGCCTACCCAAAAAGGTACTTTTTTCTTTTTTTCTGAGAGGGCTGCAGTCTGGCAGTCCGATGCCACGAGCCGCCACTGTTGGACTATACACCTGCATCACTTACTGTTGATTGTGTAGTATCCTGTCGCCCAGTCTGTCTTTACTATTGTACGATTTGAAGGGATTGGCCTGGACAGCAACAGTTGTGGACCTTTCCAGACTACTGTATTAGTATAACTGTTTCACAGTTGCATTACTCTGTTGATATGGATGTCAGTGTCTGAACAGCTATATGACATGGCATATAAATCTTTTATAATACACAAATAAGGGTATTCTATTTCGTAAAACCTGTGTGTGGTGTTTAGCTTATGATGTCTCTGTGAGTATATGTTGCAGGCAACGAATGGCATTTGTATGTGTGGTTCATCCAGTGTCCAGTTGTTAGGGTATAAACTGTAGGCATAGTGGCTGTACCATATTGTGTGCGCCTACTACATAAGTATCTTACCGTACCTATCTCTGCGTGTGTAAGTGTAGTCAAATGTATATATATATATATATATATATATATATATATATATATATATATATATGTGTGTGTATATGTATATATATATATATATATATATATATATATATATATATATATATATATATATATATATATATATATATATATATATATATATGTGTGTGTGTGTGTGTGTATATGTATATATATATATATATATATATATATATATATATATATATATATAGAGAGAGAGAGAGAGAGAGAGCGTCTTTGTATATGTATCCTGGGGATGTTGATAGTGTCCACATTTTATATTTCCTATGGGAGCCAGACTGTACTGCATGATATGTTACCAATACCAGCCTGACATCATACATGTGGGATGTAGTACTGTTAACATCTTGTGCCCATGTCATGACTGGTCCTGGTTAAGGGATCTGCAACACTTGATAGTGTATTGCAGGGCAGATGTGTTTGGCTGTGGGCGGGTATGCCAATTCGTACAAGATGTATATTATTTGGGGCCTCTCAACCCCATTAACGGTGCATGTGGACATATTTGTTTTTGTTAATCTACCATTGCTATCTACAGATGTAAGGCCACATATACCTATATATATATATATATATATATATATATATATATATATATATATATATATATATATATATATATATATATATATATATATATATATATATATATATATAAAACTATCCCCGGGATTCATGAACCTTGCGCCAGGCGCCCGCATAGCATTGGCGTTATAAAGCCAAATATGGCCACCGAGCGATTCAGGTATGAACCAATCCCACGTGCACTACCGGCGCGGTTCTCGCCGCCCGGCGTAGGTATGCTAAACACACTGTGTGTGGTATTGCACCATGCAAATGAAGGCAAATAGCGATCCACGAAGCTGGTCAGGCGTAGCGTAAGGGCACGGCAATGTAAACCAAAAAAAACGGTTTACATTTACCCAAACATGACCAAGGAGTAATGGAAGGCTGTCAACGTCAGGTATCATAAAGGTGCAATATGCCAATGGCGAAAGGCACCGAGAATGTCCAAAGAAAACTTGCACAAACCGTAAATAATGACATAAATGTTATGTACGCAGAAACCACAGCAGAACCCCCGGATATGTGCACAGAAGGTGCAAAACAATGAAATAATATGAGAATGTCCTAAAAGAGCAGTATAATACACATCAGATGCAAAGCCACCACACACCATAGTATGTATGGAAAGCCTCAACTCCAGCGCAAGGGTTGTCAAGGAGTGGCGGCAGTGTTCGGCGCCGTAACCATGTATTAGCAGTCAATGCCATGCAAATGAGGCAGATAATAGTGAATCGCAAAACCGGCGCCGGTGTAAGGATGGAGCAAACGGCGCAGCGGTAGTATACCGAGGAATGGCCTACACGGAATACATGTCAATCGCAGAGGGGTGTGCCACTGTAGGAGGAAGCACATTGGAGGCCAGCAAACATGGGCTGTACAATGCACATCACAGCAGTAGGACCGGCGTGTGAGGAAATAGATGCGCTGAGAGTACATAATGCGCGCACAGATGCATGTGCACGAGGATGACTATGTTCCCCAACCCAGTCATGTGACGGCCTCCCCGTCAACAACCACGGATATAGGAAGGTAATGCGGAGAATATGAGGTAATGCGGAAGCAGTGTAATTGGAGCCGTAATGAGCAATCAACACCAATCAATCCAGGAAGGGCAGACGGCGACAGCTGACAACTCTGCATGCAGACTCCCACAAAACGGGAAAGGGAGGCATAGGAATGCAAAGATAGTAGGGGATGTAGTAGAAATGCAAAGAGCAAAGAACCGAAATAGCACAGCCAAGTACAGAGGTAGCATAACGGGCGGCAGACAAAATGCATCATATGCCATGTGCCTGCAGGATGCACTGCAGGCAATAGTAGGTGCAACGTGCAGAAACAGTAATGTAAGATGCAATGCTAAGCCAATGCAGGCAACTGTAATGTAACACTAAAGGCAATACCGTTGCAGTTGCAACGCTAAAACACCGAAGATAATCCACAGATACGGCTGCACAGACACACCCAATGACATCACCGGGTATACAGCACAACAGTATAAAGTGTGAATGCACACAACACACCGCGCGATTTCCCAAACGCCGCACCGTAGGGTGTAAACACACGGGGAACTTTTAATATGTATATGTTGGGTGCCGCCGTGGCCGTGATGCATAGGTATGTGTCAGAGACAGACGGAGTTGCGGAGGAGGGTGCCGACAACTACCGTAGGCCTCATAGGAGAAGGAGAGTGTTCAGACCAAGGGTGACCTACCAGGGGCTGCAAGACCTGGAGATAGTAGAGCGCTACAGGGTGGACAGGGACACGTTACAGCAAATAGTGGAGCTGTGCCGCCATGCCTGAGAACAAGAGACAACAGAGGGAGCCCATCCCAGTGGACACAAAGGTATGTGTGAGCTTGCGAATACTGGCTACAGGTACCTTTCAAAGGCCAACCGGGGATATAATGGGTATCTCACAGGCATCAGCATCCAGGGTACTACACCAGTTCCTGGATGCCATGTTACGACATGCCCATGAGTATATAAACTTCCCCAGATCTCAGGAGGAGTTGGCTAGCAATATGCGCCACTTCCACCGTGTGGCACAATACCCGGAGGTACTGGGTGTGATAGACTGTACGCACATAGAAATCAAGTCACCGCCCGGGGAGCAGGGTAGACGCTACATAAGCCGCAAGGGATACCCCTCCATCAATTGCCAGGTCGTGTGCAATGCGCAGGGCATTATCATGGATGTGTGTGCTGGCAGCCCTGGAAGCTACCACGACTCCCATATCTGGCATGCCTCACAGCTGTATCAGGTATTCGCCAGGGGGGACATCACACAAGGTCACCTTGTGGGGGATGCTGGCTATGCACTGGAGCCGTGGATGATGACACCCATCAGAAATGCACACACACACACATGCAAGAACGCCATAATGAGGCACACGCACAAACCAGAATAATCATAGAGCGTGTGTTTGGGATGTTGAAATCACGGTTCCGGTGCTTGGATACATCCGGTGGAGCCTTGCAGTACTCTCCAGGCACATGTGCCCACATATTCATAGTATGTTGTATGCTACACAATATGATTCTGCGGAAACAGCTGCTGCAGGGACATAATGGTGTAGGGCCACCAAGCCCGCCACAACTGCCAAGGCAAGCACAGGCACAGGGCGTTCAGCGCCATGAACACACTGTGCCAGCCCCAGTAGGTAGACGGAGGCGTACCCAATATGCCTACGCCTTGGCAAAGAGGGAACGCATAGCACATACTTTGACAGCGTAGGCCCCATGGACTGACACCTCCTTACCTGCACACACAGTGAAATGGACGCCACACAAACATGTCCGCCCGTAATGTGTACCGTATGTGCGGACCTATGTGTGACTCCAACAAAGGCACCACCCAAACACTGCACACCCAATAGCCAGCAGAGCATGGAACGCCAACACCTCAACCACACGCCGGTTCTACAGCAGACGGCGTAGCCGTATGCTGCCACTGTCGCCGCAAGTCGACTACATATGTACTTATGTGCATACACAGATACGGAAATAGATATCATTACACACGTAGAAATATATGTACACATACACAGATATAAAGTGCAACAGGTTAATATGGAACCCAGGGATGCAAGTTTACAGATAAGTAAGACGCAAAATCCCCACATAGTAAACATAGGGAACGACAGCCCGATCATCCGGGAGGGTGGGCAGAGCAGGGAACGCCAGCCATGGAAATGTCAACCTGCATCAATACATATCCACGGGTCGGGATGATCGCCAGGCCACGGTACAGTAATGGGATATGTGCGTGTCATATCCATAGGATATGAGTGCGGAGGTACACACCGCCGCCGGCGATGCGGCCAACGTAGGTACTGTGTGCAACCGTCGGTGTGAAAGCGGCAATCATACCTGTCAAGTGTACGTCATTATGAGGAACGTACCTCATTTGGGGTCTAAAACAGTTCATGTTCCTCGAAGTTCCTCAAAGCTCCACATTGAAATAGTCTGTCACACATTCATTGTTAGGAATGTATTTAAATGAAATCCTGGTAAATAGAAATTAATCATAGTAATTCATTAAAGGTTCTTCTTTGTAAGTAAATCAGCATATTTTAACCATCCTATGACCTTCTTAGCTGAAGTTGTTAGTAAGCCATTAGTATGTGTTCCACATTTTGCCCATTTGTTCCACATTATGAATGTGTGTGTTCCTCGTTTCGGAAATGGAAGGTTGAGAGCTATGGCGGCAATATGTGTATGTGTGAGGTGAGGTTGTCGTGTGTTCCGCTGTGTGTGTGTAATGTGTGTGCCACTGTAAAATGTGTATGTAGGTGACATGTCACAGGCGGAGTGTAATAACATGCGTAGGCATACAGTACAGGAACCATAGCCGTATGTACAGCAGTACCCACAAAGTAGTACTGACATCTCCTCAGTGGCTAGGCGCATGGTGACGTAAAACGATGCAAAGCGGAAATGTCCCAGAATGTACCACAGGACCATAGCCAACAGGAGATGCAAAGGACGCATGTACAAACCATGACCGTATGTATGGCGGCCATATGGTAGACTCAACACGATACGTCGGCAACGTTACACAGCATCAGGCATGTACGGCGAAAATACGCATGTGCTATCCCGGCACCGATCGTGGCCACCTACGGTCCCGTAAATACCGCAGTGTGTTCCACGACCGTTAAGTAAGCAAGCGCCACGAATAGGAGGCAACCGGTAGCATACAGGCCGTCCCAAGTACAGGACCATAATCACCGTAACTATCAGTGACAAAATGCCAATGGATAGTAGGCACGGACGAACATCCGCAGATATATAACCGATGTGAAGGAGGAATACGTGCAGGAAGCAAACATGCAGGCGATACCGACACCACACGACATCAACAAAACAAACATTCCCAGAACAACAGACAGGTAACCTGCAGCTCCCCAAGCAGGGATGGAGCACACACACAAGCCTATCTTGTATGTATAAATGCAAGACCCACACCCCGTACCCGTCACCCACATCCGCAGATATACCCCATCGCACATATCAAAGGGATAACAGCCAAAGCCGTAGCAAAAACATACAGGCAGTCAATGACAGCGGCATACCCGCAACAAGCCGTGTGGGAAACACTAGCAGCAGCTGACGCATCCTTGCATCCGTTGTGTACAGGAATATAACAGCTATGTTACACATCTGAATGCACAACGCCATCGACAGACGCCGCCAGGACACGGAGACCCACATGTCGAACAGAATACCATACCCAACACACACAATCCACGGCTAACACCACAGCGAAATGTACCTGACACCACACATAGCGGATGCAGTCACACAAACATGATACAATACATACCATCCCCACGAAGGTATTGCAAATAACCAACGCCCACACGAGGAATGAACCATGGCCTAGTTCCGACGCATAACGTACGAATGGAGGAGGATCACCGGTGATATGCGCATAAGTACACACCGAGGAACAGCTATTGGCGTGATGAACCCACATACCTCAGGTAACGACGAATATAAGGAAGACTCCCTGGATATTCAAACCGTATGTTCATACCGAACAAATAGTGAAGACAAAACAAGGAGTATCAAGCAAGTAGTGATGAATACAGAACCAAAGGCCAGAAAGGTATGTCGAACCCACGAGATGTACTGGTGTGTAATGCATAATACGTATGATGAATCTGCACTGTATGTGAATGGTGTGTGTAAGTGAAGATACCTGTCCATCAGGCAGAGAGTGGTGAAAGGTGGTTATGTAATGCTAAGCCGCGGAGCATACCAACGACTGTGGACAACGTGTGCACAGCAGTGGGACAACATGTACACACCCGGGATAACCCCAGGTTAGGCTTGCCACCTTTTCAAATGGCCAAAGTGGGACATTTTCGGGACACACATCAGATGTTACAGGCGGACACATACCCATGGTCAGTACAAAGGGTAGAACTGTACTCTTTTGCCTAAATAAAAGCGTATTCTTGTAGCAGTTTAGTTGCTTATTGTGTTTCTTGTAACATTTAGGAATTTTACATACATAAATAACTATGTTATGCAACTATTACATAAAAAATGGGACATCATTATGTCCTACAATCTCAGGACATTTGCCATTTGTAATATGTTTTGTCAGGACACAACTGCCCAAAGAGGGACTGCCCCTTGCAAAGTGGGACAGGTGGTAACCCTACCCCAGGTCCGCCATAGGGATTTCAAACACAGAACAATGCCACCACCCACGCTGATGCTGGCAGTGGATATCCAACAATGAAGTGCCACAGCAGGGGATAGGACATGTATGTATAGTGTCACAGCACACATGTGTATGGGCATATACCGTCGATGTCATACGGAATGTGCGCACGACGTGCACGTATGCCTCGCAGTAGGGGTGACTATGTCAATTATGTGTAATGCAAAGCTGTCATGATGGATATGTTCAGAAATCATATACAGTATCACAGGCATAGCATGCATGATGGAGGGATGGCCTAATGTTATGTACATAAACAGGATATGTATGGCCTGCACATATGGGACAGAGTAGTAGCAGAATAGGTACCCGAAATGGAGGGAACAGCAAGTAACCGTGTCCAAATGTTCTGTAGCAGGTGCAATGTGTGCAACAATGATGTCCGGCAGGGCCGTGTGTAAACACATGTGCAATGTACACAGTAGTGTCACCCCCCCCATGGTAGTGTCCACTGAACAGCAGAGGTGGATATGAACTGTATGTCTATACTGTACTGCCACTGTGGTGGTACCATGGGTCTGTGTCACCCTACCAGCAAGGGAGCTATCACATGACCAGTGACACAGTGTGTCCCTGTGGGATGTGCACAGGACCTATGTCCCACAGCACGGTGTGTGTCCAGTCTGCGGAGGTCACACAGATGCCCAGGCTGGGCAATGTGGCATGTGTGCACACATGCAGGAGTGCTCCATTCACCCTGCCCACTGCAAACGCCATGTAGGAGTACTACATGCATCAGTAATGCGGAGAACATGGCCCATGGCAGAGTAGATGACACCCCTGTGTTAGTGGTATGCAGGTGAGTACAGATGTGTTTCACGACTGTCATTTGCATATGTAAACTGTCTGAGCCAGGTAGACATCACGGCATGACTATACTGTGACATGTAAAGGTGTATCCATTGTGTAAGGTACACCACACATGTGTTATGGTAACATTGCCCGCGTGTACATGTGTGTATGGCACAGGTACAAGGGCACCCAATGTATCAGCTAGACATACAGTCCAGAAATGTGTGGCCCTGCACATGTGTACCCATGCCATCGGGGAATATGGCAACCACAGCACCATGTGGGGCATGTGTGTGTACAGCAACCATGTACAATGTGATATGCATGTATAGGGACAGTATCCATGTGATACACAGTGCATGACTGTCACTATGCAAAGGTGATGTGTATGCACTATGTGTGATGTAACTGATGCAATGACATCCACATGATATATCTGCCACACTGACACCTGTATGGTTGTTAGCAGTATAAGTAGGTTGAGCTAGAATGCTGCCAGGTATGTACATGTGGTATATGTAGGCATGGACAGTACTGTGTGACAGCATGTAGTGTTTGTAAGCAAATAGTGAGCATGAGGGGCCACATGACTGAGGACTGTACAATGTCACATGTACCTGACATGTTGTAGTTAGCATGATATGCCTGCACCACTGTGTGACCTGTACAGGAGTCACATGGTGTAACATCCTGAGACATAGGGTATGATGTGATGCTGGATGCGGACATTGGCAATACCATAATGTGGAATGGCGCTGAAGGGCAAAGAGCGGATAATGTGTGATTTGTTACCCTCTGTACCACACCAACCACCCATGCAATGGTATGACAGGTGGCCAGCATGTGGATGTGGTGTGCTGTGGCACAGAAGCCCAACAAGGGTGCCAGTAAAGGCATGGAGGTCGTCAATGAGTGTGTGAAGCATGTATGTGAGGATGTGGCCCAGTGCCATACTGAATGGCCCAGTCATGGGTGTACAAATGCAGCCCCATATGTGCAATGCAGTACCACCCATATGTAGTGTGTTAGATGTGGTAGTGTGGTGGTCAGGGTACACAACGTCCATGAACGGGCTAGCAGTCAATGCAGTGTGCTGCTGCAGAGACATAACACAGCCAGGGTGGCGGGATACAACAACTACGGAGATCGGAGGTGACATTGGGACCGTGTCCCAGGACATAACGTGTGCATGGCAGTACCATGTATGTGTCCACAGGGTTAATACAATGTCCAGCCATGGAGTGGAACCCTGTCGTGAGTGAGAGTGTGTATTGTTGGTAGGTACCCCATTGGCAGGCACGATGCCAGCAACATCTGTGTTGGCAATGCCTGCATGAGTGTTGTATGCTGCATTGAATGTGGATGTAGCCAAACAGCAGAGACATACCACCACACTGTGTGAGGGCCCACACTGCAATGTATGCCAGTCATGTGTAGGTAGCTAGCTGTGGAGTATGTGATGCACCATGAGGACCCACCATGACTGTCAAGTGATGCACCACACACATGTGAACATAAGTACTGTGCAATAGCCTGCACATGTGCCCATACAGCACATGTGCATGGAACAGGAATACCACTGTGGCGTCTGTGAAAAGGCCAGTACCACCATGTCTCTGTGTGGAATAGCATGGTCCCTACCAGTGCGTAAATGTAGCGGAAGTGCACTGTGATATGTGTTGGCATAGTCATGTATACTGTCCATCGTACGGGGTGCCATGCCATCAACTACCTCTGTCAGTGGATGTCGGTAGTACCGGCTGTAGAGCGTATGTACCATGCATGTTGCGATGGTCGTGTGTCTAGGGCGTGGCTAGCAGGGCTGAGAAGCATGGATGTTCAGCAAACAGAGTGGGGATGTCTGTAGGTATAGCACACAGACACATGGAGGTATGGTGCATGCCGAGGGTAGTGTAGGTATGGTATGTGTCATGTAATGTGTCACCCAGCTATGCGTACTGCATGGCCAAGCATGTGTGGGTACATGGGAGTCCATACTAGGGAAGTGCGTGTTGCTGTCAGTACATGGCAGTAGCAACTGTCTCAGGTGCAATGTACAGTATGACAACACGGGCAGCATGTAACCTGTGGTGTACAGTGTATTCACCGTCGCGTGTCACAATGTGTGTAGCGGTCCCGAACATGGGTATCTGAACATGGATTACCTATGATGCAATGTGTCTCGGGAATATACAGTATGTGTGTAAATCACTGTGTGGTGTGGGAACCACCCACCCGTGTTTGTTGCAGTCCAGGTATGTGCCTGGGAGGTATGATCTGTGTACAATCCGGACTGGCAGGTGTGCTGTGTAGGGCATGGAGGCAGGTCCCAGGCACTGCAGATAAATGACATGCGTGCCGTACTGTGTGTGCAGTGCTTGTGTACAGCACAGTGGAGGGTGTAAGCATTGTCACACATCACTGCATGCTGTGC
The DNA here is from genome assembly GCF_019279795.1 of Protopterus annectens. Lineage (NCBI taxonomy): Eukaryota > Metazoa > Chordata > Ceratodontiformes > Protopteridae > Protopterus > Protopterus annectens. The sequence goes on from NC_056743.1 coordinate 839,372,186, forward strand.
CTGCCTGTGACAGCCCTGCCGGAGACAGACATGTGACACTGCTGCACAGGCATCATAGCATGTGAAGATGTACATGTGGGCTGCACACCTTAGGCAGATGTCCGCAGGTCATGTGTGCCACGGTAGTGTGGTTGAACATGACTGTCAGACTGGACAAACACCACATGCCTGCATAAGTACAGTATGACCATAGTCAACAGTCCCAGTGACAGAGTAGGCCAATGTACAGTATCCCTGTGTGCAGACCACTGGCTACAGGACACCTGGCTAGACACACACCCGGAGGGTTAATTCACCATTGAGCCATCACATGTCCCAGTCCATGTGACCCGTACAATGTCATCACAGGGTGGTCACAATAGCAGGTGGCAAGGCAGACACGGTGTACCAGGTGATGTGTCATGCGTGCATATGTTGAGTAGCACAGCCGCTCACATGTCCGCAACATACTGGTGCACGATGTATACTGTTACATGATGTGTGGGACTGCACTGTCACCCACTACAGGGCCATCTGACACAGGTGTGTTGTGACAGGTGTAACCCATGTATGCACAGGATACACACTGCTGTTGTAGGCAGCCATGCTGGTGGCTACCACTGGTACATGCAGTGGTCATACAGCCATACTGCACACAGTGTTCATGCAGGAATGTCCATTGTTGTGGACAATGTGCTGCTATGTGAAGGTAGGTGTGTGTTGTGAATGTTACACATCCAGATGACACCATCTGGAGCAGTCATGGTTGTCAACACCATAACACACATCCACAGCAGTCAGAACCCAGTCCTGACAATGTGTGTCAGTCACCCTCGTACTGTGTGACATATGTGCACATGGCGGAACACCTCCCACTGTCATCTAAGATGGCTACATGATAGCTGGAATGTGCTGTGGAAATGTACAATGCTGGTAGCCCAATGAAGTACCTGGAATCACACACAGTACGCTATGGCAGCCATGTAAACCATGCACTACAATGACCGCCCAACAGACACAAACAATGCATTGACATGTGGAACATGTGCACATGACAACCCCCAATGAGGTATGTTGCACATATTGATGTATAATTGTCATCTATGGCCATAGCATGGATGCAGACACACATACCCCACAGGTAGTACCACGTGATGTAGGTAGGGGGGCAATGCTCGTGTACATGTGATAGTAGCTGTACAGCCACATGTCCTGCATAGCTGTCATGTAGGGGTAGCTGTGGCATGTGACCGCTGGATATGCCCGTACAATTGACCATGTCCCACAGGAGATGTGTTATGTGTGTACCACATGTGATGTGCCGACAACAAGCTGTGACGTGTACGGCTGCCGGTGTACCTGTGTGACATTGTCTGTGATGGGTGCAAAGGCATATCGTATCGTATTGCATGCCCACAAGCCCCACATAGGTGCATAGCCTGAACATACAATACAAGGAGGGTGTGGGATGATAGCAACCACAGGAGGAGATGGGTACGGACGGCAGCCCACAACCACATGTGCGTGTACGTTGTTCACGTCCACGACACATGAGCATCTGAGAGGCTAGCGTTACAGTACAGCTGTACAGGGTTGCATGCATATATGTTCAGCAACATCCCTGTGTGTCCCACCACTGGCCTGTGGACCGATGGACACCAACCAAATGTGCAGATATGAGATGTGCACAGCACATCACAGATGCCTACTGTAGAACAGGCTTACTGTGTAGACATGTGCACAGTAGGTCTGCGCCAGCTGCAGTCAAACACGTTATGTGCTGAACCACAGCAATAGTCCAGGCCATGCCACAGATGGACGTGCATGCATCTGTGTATGTATGGCTGTGAATGTCTCCGGCATAGCAATATAGCTGTGTCACCGTTGCGAACAACAATATGAATGGGCTGTATGTGTGAGGGGTGCGTCATACGTGTATGGTCAGATCGACGATACCATCAGTGACCCTGCTATGTGAACATCCCTGTCCCCATACATGGATACCTATGCTGTGCCCAACACCACATTCACAGAGGGAGGGATGGCGGTGTGTAGTGCAGCAGCAGACATGGGGGTGGCAGCAGGCACTGGATGTACACATATGTGGTACCCACATCAGTGCAGGCAACCATCCATGTGCACGGGATAGCGGTGTGTGTCCACATACAACACTGTGTTGATCAATATCCCAGCACATAGCACCTGCCAGGGCTACAGTGTATGCATGGATGTGTGATACCTGCATGCACCAGACACACCCTCAGCAAGCACTGTGCAGCATACCTCACTTGAGGCCAGTGTCCACACCATGGTGATAGACATGTTGAATGTCCATATACACATAGCAATGACATACGGAATTGACAGCCACCCTGCCAATATCGTCAACCCCCAGGTGGATCACAGCCCAGTGCCATGTATGTGGCATACCCTGCCATACCATGCAGCCCTGCCCAGCAAGGCTGCATGAGCTATCACAGTCCTACATGGTGCAATGGACAAACAACACTCTCACTATCAACCATACACAGCAGTAATGTGGCGGTGATGCACCCTGTGGTGTTACAGGTGCTGTGTGTTGCTCTGGACAATGTGTGTGTGTACATGCTATGCATGGCCTTTCCTGCTAATGTGTCATGGTTACACATTGCCCTATGTCTATCACATGTGCAACACAGGTGAGCTGTGGCAAGTTGTCCAACACCCATACAGTGCTGTGTGGATGTACATGGCACAACACATGCATGTGCAGGTGTCCATGTGTATGTGTACAGTGCCACTGCTGATGTTCACAATGGGTACAGACGTGATGTTTACTGACATATAGGTTCATAGGTTCATAGGTTCATACTAGGCTATCTGCCCGAGGGCATTTACAAGCCTAGCCCATCGTTTTGTGGCTTACGCCACCCCTTAAGTATGGGGAACTATACCCATTATTTTGCTGTGCCTCTGTCGAGCAGTGACACTGAGGTAATCCCTGGGGTATATTTGCGATCTCCCATCCATTGGTCAAGATTTCTCTTGAACAAGGCCAGCGAGGTGCTCTGCCTCACATATACCGGGATTTTGTTCCACAGCATAGGGAGTCTTTGGGTGATGAATCTATCCTCCAGCACGTCCTATTAATAGCTGTGTTGAGGTTTAAGTCTCCGCCCTTGTGGCTCTGGTGGATCTAGATTTTTGAGGTGAAGCATATTCATCAAATCTGGGTTTGACATGGCCTTGTATGTTAGGCAAAGGTCACCTCTGAGCAAGCGGTGGCGACTGAATAGAGCTGGAGTTCTTTCAGTCGGGCAGCATAGGACAGATTTTGAGACCCTTTATCCTTTTGGTGAGGAACTTTTGTGGTCTCTCCAGCTGCTGCAAGTGTCGGGTCAGATACATTCGAATTGGGCATTGTACTCAATCATTGGTCTGATGAGTGATGAGTAAAGGGAGACCATGACCTCCCTTGATCTAGATGAGAATCCCTTCATGATAAGGTGGGCAATGTAGAAGGTCTTCCTAACTACTTTAGCTACATGGGTGTCGAATGACAGACTACAATCAACCTGGGTCCCCAAGTCCCTGATAACTTCTTCTGTGCTCAGTGGATTGCCACCTATTTGGTAGCTAGGGGTAACCTTGTTTTTCCCGAAGGGTATGACTATGCATTTTTTGGCATTTAACTTTAGGCCATGGCTCTGGCACCAGTTATCCGTTTCTGTGAGACCCTTCTGAAGGATATCTGTGTCAGATGTGTTTTCTACTATGGCTCCCAGTTTGCAGTCATCTGCAAACTTTGTCAGCCATAACCCTCCTGTGTTTGCTTGTACTTCGGAAAAGTAGATGCCAAACAAGAGTAGGCCCAGGACTGAGCCCTGTGGGACCCCACTTGTGACAGGCTTTGAGTCTGACATGGCGCCAGCAACTCTGACCCTGTGGGTTCTGTCACTCAGCCAGTTTGCAACCCATCTTGTGATGTATGGGTTAACATTTAAGCTGCTGAGTTTTGCAATGATACCCGAGTGAGGTATTGTATCGAAGGCCTTCGCCAGATCCAGGTAGGCTGTATGGACTGCCTTTCCCTCATCAATGGCTTTGGTGACTGTTTTGAAAAAGTCAACCAAGTTTAAAAGGCATGATCTGCCTTTGACAAAGCCAAACTGGGTTGGATCCAAGGTCTGCAAATTCCTATGTCTTTATTTATGAGGTCCATTATGATCCTCTCCATGGCTTTGCAGATAAGGCTTGTCAAGCTAATAGGCGGTAATTTCCAGGGTCGGTGGAAGCACCGCCTTTGTGAAGTGGGACCACAGTTGCAGTCGCCACTCCTGGGTACATATCCAGAGGTAAGACTTTGATTAAATAGCTGTCCTAGTTGTGGGTTTAATTCCTCATTGAGTTCGTGGAGCACACAGCCGGGGACACCGTCGGGTCCCATGGATGCTGTGTTTTTGCTTTGGAGAGAGCAGTTTTAACTTGGGCGTTGGAAATGTTTGGGGGCTGCAATCGTTTGGTATAGATATCTCTCCTTTTGGGGGAGGGAAGTTTGCACTGAACCTGTCAGCCAGTATGTTGGCAATGTCTGTAGGATCAGTAATCTTCACATCATTTTGACTAGTTCTGAGCATATCTGGGAGTTTCCTCCCAGGTTTCTAACATAGCTAAAGAATGCCTTATGATTGTCTTTTGAGTCTTTAGCTATTTTTCTCTCAAAATTTGCTTTTGATGATTTTATGAGCGCTCTTAGTTTTTTACTTATAGTGATCAAGGGTGTCTTACCTTTTAAGGATTTTGCTCTATCTTGTAGTAGCTTTCTCCTTTTGTTGTAGAGTTTGTTTATGGCTGGGGTCCACCAGAGCTGACGCTTGCCTTTGGTACAGAGAGTCTTTGTTTTGCTTGGGATTGCCTTATCCATGCAGTCCTGCAGGTGCTGGTAGAAGGCATTTGTGAGTGATTCAGCGGCTTGAGTACTGTTTTCCGCCGGCTCGGGGGCCTTAAAGGAGACCACACTAGTCTTTAGAAGTGTGAAGTCGGCTTTAGAGAAGTTTTTTACTGTGGTCTTTTTTATTTCAGGTGGGGGTGGGATGAGGACCTCCAGCGAGATTAGTTTGTGATCTGATCTCACCAGTGAGGGTATACTTCGGTGTTGAACATTGTCCTCCCATGTTCGTGATGATGAGATCAAGTATGTTATCTCCTCTTGTGGGGATGGTGACTAGTTGTTCCATGGCATTTGAGTTTATGAATTCCAGGAACTTTTGGGCTAGGGTGTTTGGGCTTGAGTAGTTTTCCCAGTCTATATTAGGGTAATTGAAGTCACCTAGTATGATGGTGTTTGGTGATACATTTATCCCCTCTAGTGTTTTCAGGAAGGCCATGTGAGGTTCCTGAGTTTGTGAGGGTGGCCTGTAACATGCTACAATTTGCAGAGCAGTCTTGCCTATGGTTAATTGCACCTGGATGGTCTCCGATGCATCGTGCGTTGCCACCAGTCTTGAGGTGTGGGTGTCCTTGATGAATATGGATACCCCCCCTCCTTTCTTGGTATTGTCCGGATTTTGGGGCCGGAACGCATGATATTAGGTAAAACCTGATAGTGCTGGGGTGCTCTCAGGAGCGTCCAGGTGAACAGTAGCACCGACGTCACATGGGGACCTATGCCAAGTGATATGGACACAGGTGCAGCCAGGTACACATGTCCACAGCAGGCCAACATCTACATGGTGCGTGTACAGTGTGATGGGGTGGCACACAGATATGATGTGACACCCACTGCTCAATGGTGTGAAGCCAACACATCGGCTGTGTCACTGCCACGATGCCTTTCACAGATTACTGTGCAGATGTCGTACATGTCATAGCAATGTATTTCCAACAGTATGCCAGCACAGCAGTGTAAATGTGACCTGCCACCATCATTATGTCTTACAGATAATGCCACGTTCCCGGCTTCCCGCTTTCAGCCGTCAGGAGGATGAGGTGATCATCCCATACCTCCATACAAATCATGACGTCTTATTCAGTCATGTGCCACAGCAGGCACAGGAACGACAGGAGATGTGGGAGGAGATGTGCAGGAGGGTGAACAGCCTGGGCGGATACAACTGCAATTATCAGCAGATCCGCAGGCACTGCACAGACCTGATCCGGCATGCAAGACAGCGTGCCGCTGCAATCGCCAGACAACAACGTGGGACAGGTGGCGGTCCACCAACACAGCCCCCACTCACAGCCACAGAGGAGCTCCTGGCCAGTCTGGGGACACCCACGGAACAACACACAGAAACTCATGCGTCCATCGTGGAGGTGGGTGTCGTGCAAACTATGAGGTCGGAGCAGCCTGGTAAGTCAGTGTTGCATGTTTGTATGATAAGCGACGTGGGAGTGGGTGTCATAGTACAACACATAATATAGCAACACATGCCAGATATATCTCCACACAAGATGCATACTACAGTATGCTATGTTGTGTTACCAGACATGTGCATAGCAGATGCGAACTCACAGATGCATGATGTGACATGCACAGTGCTGACTGTGGCGATAGTAATGGATGATGTGTATACCTTTGTGTCATTCCTTTACAGATACGTCTGGCGTGTCGCAAAGACAAGGGTCTGTCGCAGGTAAGTCTGTTGCTAGTCAAAGGCATGATACAGTGTATTGATATTCCCCATGTGTCCAGGTATGACATGCACACCTGTGTGTGCCCCAGTCACGGTATACAGGCTGCACCACCCGACACACACAGCACCCATGTACAGTAGATACAACCGTTAGCGTAGAGTGGTATGACACCACACAACCTATTGGTGTGTTATGTGCAGTCAGCTATGCATACAATGTTGTCGGTGTTCCACAATGGCTGCATGTGTAGTATGCATTGGTATGCCTCTGCAGTATGCACACAGTACCACATAGTGAGCTGTGATCTGGCCAGAGCACAGGTGTTACCAATGTGACCTATGCCCCTGCATTGGGTGCACACGTTGTGACATGGCACATACCATGTCCCATGCACGTGGATATCTGTCTGCAACATTTTCACACCATGACATGACCTATGCATGACATGGCAGACATCCACACTGTCTGCATATCCGTAGGGAATGTGACACCTTACACTAGTATGTTTGTATGTGACATGGGCCACCACAGGGCCGTGTGCACGATGTCCACCACACACAATTGTCAATGACCCAGACAGACAAGGCCATGGTCGATACCTATAGGCATGTTGTCACACAGTACATCCACAGTGGGTATTCACTGTTGCACCCTGTACACACATAGTGGCCTCATCACTGTAGTGGGCCCCCTGGACATGCGATGTGATACACCAGTGACATGGAATGCCTGTCCACAGCTACTAC